>NC_092811.1:35245885-35536076 GCF_040954645.1 Diabrotica undecimpunctata | reverse complement strand
CTCTTTACCCATTTTATGTAGTACTTCTTCGTTGGTAACTCTGTCTATCCAGGAAATCCTCAACATACGTCTATAGCACCACATCTCAAATGCTTCGAGTCTCTTCAGTGATGCTTCAGTTAAAATCCATGACTCCACGCCATATAAAAGAACGGAGAATACCTACCATTATAGTAAATGAACTTTTATTTCCAATTTTATATCGTGGCTGTTAAAGATTTTTTTCATTTTGACGAAAGCTGATCTTGCCTTCTCGATCCCTATCTTAATTTCCGTCGATTGGTCCCACTGCTCATTTAAGTTTGCACCCAGATAACAAAAGTTGGTGATTTGTGTTATAGGTTGTTGGTTAACTAGTAATTGACCAGGTGGTATCCTATTTTTGCTTATAACAATGTATTTGGTTTTTTGATGTTAAAATCAAGCCCAAACCTGCTACTTACTTTTGCCATCCTGGAGACAAGTGTCAGCAGACCTTCAAGACTGTCTGCAAAAAAGACAGTATCATCAGCGTATCTTATGTTGTTCAATCGTTCTCCGTTTATAAGTATTCCCTCGTCTATGTCCGTTAGCGCTAGGTTCATAATGTGTTCTGAATATGTATTGAACAATAATAGGGACAATATACATCCCTGTCGCACACCTCTTTTTATCTTTATGTCGCCTGTTAACTGATCCCCAACTCTAACAGCTGCAGTTTGTTCGTAATAGATCTTGTTTATTATACGGCGATCTCTGCTGTCTAGACCAATTAAATTTAATATTTTCATTAGTTCGTCATGTTTTATTCTATCGAACGCTTTCTGGTAATCAACAAAACATACATATGTATCACAATCACGTCTCTACATCTCTGAAAGAGAACTTGTATTGCAAAAAGTGCCTCTCGAGTACCCAATGCATCCCTGAAGCCGAATTGTGTGTTTGTCATGTATTCTTCACACGTTTTATATATTCTTTTATGTATAATTTTTAAAAAAAGTTTTCAGGAGATGGCTCATAAGGCTTATTCTTCGATAATCATTGGATTTTTTAGGGATTGTTATAAAAGTTGATCTTAGCCACTGTTGGGGTATTTTTCCACTTTGGTATATATTGTTGAAGATCAAGGTAAGTCTTTTTACTTCGTCTTTATCCATAATTTTCAAAAATTCTGAGTAGAACTAGTCTGGTCTTGCGGCTTTTCTCTCCTTAATGTTGTTTATAGCAGCTTCTACTTCCGCTTCGAGAATAGGTGGTCCGGTATCGTCATTTTTATTTTGTGTGATGGTGACATTCCTATCGTCTTCAAATCTTGTTGTCACATAGTTCATCCATGTTGTTTTTGTTTCTTCAATATTAACTATTGGATTTCCTTGAGCGTCAGTTACACGGGCGGAATAAATGTTCAATAAAATTTGTATCGGCTCGACGGTAAAAATTCGATATCTTTGGATTCAAGTGTTCTTTCGACAAAAATCAAGATGCGTTTTAAAGGTAATGAGTTCAGCTTTCGTATGCAATTTTTGTGTTTTGCCGCAAGTGAACTTAGATTTTATAAATCTAACTAATATATCCCTTTTATTAACTGGCTACTATAAAGTTTCGATTAATAAAACCTAACCTTTAAAACCTATAGCATGATAGGCATATAGGTTTTGGCAAAAAATGTGATACATAAATGTGTACACTTTTTAAATGGCATCCAAGAAGACTTTATACATGGAAAGCACCCGGTGATATACCCCAGGGAAAATCATAAAAAACCAAATTGATTTTATCAACATAAACAAAAGGTTTAGAAATTCTATCACCTCAACAAAAACATATCCAGGCGCAGATGTCTTCTCAGATCATAGTCTATTGGTTGCAAACATCAACATACGACTCAAAATAGTTCATAAGAAAATGAGGCCCAAGATAGATATAAGACTACTAAAAGAAAATGACACCCAGAAAAAAGTAAAAAACAGAAATTATATAAGAATTTTGCGAAAATAGTTAAAGACACTACTAGAGGCATAGACGAACAGTGGAACGAAATGAAGACATCTATTACCACAATTTCACATGAACATCTAAAATCAAAAAGAGAAAAGAAGCAAGAATGGATGACAGATAAATTATTGCAGGTGATGGAAGAGCGAAGAAAATTAAAAGTTAGAAATGACAACGAATACAAAAAGCTGCATAAGACTATACTAAAGGAGATAAAAGGAGCAAAAGAAGCATGGCTGACAGAGAAATTAATGGAAATTGAAACACTACAACGCAAACATGACGATTTCCATATGTACAAAAAAATTAAAGAGGTACAGAAGATGGAAAGAATATATGCAAGAATTATTCGAAGATGCAGCTCGAAGTCCGACTGAAATAAACTACCTACGGCCCAGAACTAACAAACGAAGAAGTAACTATGGGCATTAAGTGGATTAAAGGTGGGAAATCACCAGGACCTGATGAGGTTCATGGTAAAATTTTGAAACTATTAGAGGCACACCAAATCACAGCTCTTACGAAGCTATTCAACAACATCTACGAGACTGGTTACTTACCAAAAGACTTCCTAAAAAAGCCAACGCTAGAAAATGTGAGAAACATAGATTAATTAGTTTGATGAGCCATGTACTTAAAGTACCCCTTACTATCATTCACTCGCGCATATACACCAAATTAGAAGAACACCTGAGTGAAGTTCAATTTGAATTCAGAGCAGGACTCTGAACGAGGGAAGCACTTTTTAGTTTGCAAGTTCTAATACAGAGAGCCAGGGATGTCAACTGCGATGTGTATGCATGTTTCATTGATTTCGAGAAGGCATTTGATAAAGTCCCACATGGGAAACTAATCGATATCCTAAAAACATCAGGACTCATGGTAAGGATATAAGACTGCTGTCAAACTTATATCTCCAACTAAAAGCAACAGTAAGATTGGAAAATGAACTTTCCGAGATATTCACAGTCGAAAAAGGAGTTAGACAGGCTTGCATATTATCACCGGCATTATTTAACATATACTCTGAAAACATCTTTAGAGAGGCCTTGGGCGAATCAGAAGATGGGATTGCTGTAAATGGCCAACTTATAAACAACATTAGATATGCAGACGATACAGTGTTGCTGGCAGATAGTGCGCAGGGACTCCAAAGGATGATGGATAACGTTGCAGAAGCATGTAACAAATACGGCCTAAAACTAAATTGCAAGAAGACAAAAATAATGATCATTAGTAAGAACACCGGCATAAACGCCCAAATTACAATTAACGATACATCGTTAGAAAGAGTGGAAAAAATATGCTATTTGGGCTGCAATATTAAGGATTCTTAAGGACAGCCTTAGGAAGATTCTCTGCAACTTATCTTTAAATATCAATATACGCATAAGAATTCTTAGATGTTATGTCTTTAGATGTTATGTCATCCTCTATGGAGTAAAAGGCTGGAGCCTTACAAAAGATGCCTTAAAACGATTGGATGCATTTGAAATTTGGTGCTACCGACGTATATTGAGGGTCTCATATATACACCACTAGAGGCTAAGAAAAGACAAAGAAATTATTAACACCATTGAATGGATGTAAATTCTATAAGAGAAACACTCGCTCATAAATTTAAATCATTTATAAATTAATATATATATATATATATATATATATATATATATATATATTTATATATATATATATATATATATATATATATATATATTGTGTGTGTATGCAATCAAATTACGGTACCTGTGATGTTGATCTAACACTTCTTCTTCCACAGTGCACTGGAGGACAGAATCTTCTCAAAGCCGCGTCATCAGGTTTACACAAAAATACTGGGCTGTTTATCGCGCTGATCTATACAAGACTAAAACTGAGGTGCGTGTCGTCTCGTAGCTTTGCTCCCTTAAGACTTTAGGGGGGCGGACTGTACAGGTCCGTATTAATTCACGATTGACAGACATACACACACGTTAATTAAAGAATTAAATATAAAAACAAAATAATAAAAATTATTAATAAAAACTAAGAATATGTGTGGAGGGACGTAACAACCATAAAAAATAGAAAATTTGCTTTTACCGACTTTTACAGTTGATTCTACAGGGCAAGATTGAGGGTAAGAGAGGCCCTGGACGTAGACGTATATTCAATTGGCTGGCCAATCTTAGGAAATGGACTGAAATAGAATAAGATGGGTCAATGTGGTCGCGAACATCTCTAGAAGATAGGCACATTTAGAAGAAGATATTTTTGACATAGGGGGTAGTTTTTAAGGGTTGAACTACTTTGCAATTAACCACAATTAATATAAGCATATAATTACATTTTAGATGATATAAAAGCACTACAAAAACGTTTGAACCTGTTAAACGATTTTTTACAATTATTTTTATTAAAACGGATGGGTTTTAATATTTTTCAAGTGTCGAGAATGTACACAATATCCATTTTTATAATTAAAAATATTTCAATTGCATAATTTAACATGATTTCGCATAGTATATATAGTCGTTTGTCTCTAAATCTTTTTTATACTAAAATCTAAACTATTTTAAATATCTCTGATATATGACTAAAAGGGTTTTGGTTTGGTACATATTTACATATATTTCGGTAACACATCATATTTTGTGAATTGTTTGCTTTTTGCTGGTTTTGGAGTTTGGTGGGAATACATTTTTATTTATACGGTGCATTACAGATAAAATGAATCACCTTGATTAGATAATTTGATAATAAAAGTGTAAAAATATAGCCTTGGTTTTCAGAAGGCTCATGTATGTGTAAACATAACTCCTCTATCTTCTGGCTCTTCCTCAAACCATTCCTTATTTCGAAAAGTTCCAAATTTCCAGTAATAGTGGATTTTCTCCTTATTTGAACAATCCTTCAACTGCATCAAATGCTATTACATTTTGACACTAAAACGAATAAGCAATATTAGAAAAAATTAAAATAAATACACAAAACAAACAAACAAAATAATACAAAAGTAAACACAAACAAATAAATAAAAACTGAAAAAAAAATAAGTAGAAGGTAAAATTAAACAGAAAAATCAATTTTAATAAATGTCTAAACTTAGCACCATAACATGCACGCTGAAGAATACATTATGAAGGGAAATATTAGCGGTTATTTGTCTATAATTGCTATTGTCTGTGTACAAATAATCTAAACTATTTAGGGAATTTTGGTTTGGGGATGTTGTCTATTCTCTTGGATGGGGTTGTTAGTGATTGGCATAACATTATTTAAATTTAAATATTCCTAAAAAACGAATAGTCTTACATTAGGATTGATTATTTAATATTGCCCTAGCACTAAACCTTTCAAGAATGTGAAAATATTTTCATTTGAACCTCAAATTTTGATGATGGACTTATCCACATAGAATAAAATGTGGTTAATCGGAAACTTGGATTTTAGTTAAGCCCAGGTTTCTCCAAACAATTTTCGAAAAATCAGACTTTTTTTTCAAGAATTGCTAGAACCTACTCTTATAAATAATATAGAATTAGTCCCAAAGGTCCGCGCGACCTCGAAATAGGTGCAGAAGACGGAAGAGCGATGCGCGCCAAGCGGATAAACGGCCGCTTAAGCGCCCCGGGTGACGTCAGATGTTTACTTTAATCGGCTTTCCTCGAATCGAAACCACGTTTTTGTGGTGTCACTCGTATTTCGAAACTGTTGCACTTATCAACATGAACCAAACGGCATTTTACTCCTTAAGGTGCGTATACAAATGAGCGCCGCTCGGCGCGTGCGTTGCGCATTTGTAGCATGCTCGTTAAGGCCCGTTTTCACACTACGTCTTATTGTACGTTTTGTGTGTCATATAAAACGTACGACAAAATGTACGTTTTATCCAGTGTATACACTACGTTTTTCCTTCCGTTTTCTACCTCATTTCTAATTCAGAGTCTTGAGTTGTGTGAAGTTTGTTTAGTGTTTTTTTTATTATGGAGGAAACACGGCTGCTTTCTTTTATTTTTTCAACTATAAAGATACTACGACTGAGGAAAAAGCGGATGAAGAGGGAAAAGACAAGATGGTCAAGAGAATGGGCTTCTAAAAAGAAGCCAGTATTCCCACGTCTCGTTACTAAAAGAGGCGAACCAGATGACTGTCGCAATTATTTACGAATGGACACCTCAGCCTATTGTCAATAGCTAGAGTTGGTAACACCATACATATTGAAATAAGACACCTCATGAGAGAAGCCATTACACCCCATGAAAGACTCACAGCAACTCTCAGATATCTTACAACAGGACGCAGCGCCAAGGACTCGGAGTTCGCAATCATAATATCCAAATCAGCGTTAAGCCAAATAATTCCTGAAACCTGTAATGCAATCTACTTGGTTTTAAAACATAACTACTTAAAAACTTTTATACAATTCAATAAATTCCCCGAGAAAATCGTGGGTGCATTGCCGCAAATTTGACATTATTAGGCTTTTTTGGGAAAAATGAAACGAACTGCAGTGGAACTAGTCGTCAAATAAATCAAGATCGAACGACTTGTCTGAACATATGTATTTTCACGTAACGTTTTATCCTATCAGTTCTCGCAAAACTATGCTTCTCCCATCATTTCTACGATCTGACCTTGGATTTCATTTCGATTCGACAAGACGTACGTTTTGCTGTTTACATGCCACGTTTTATTGTATAGGATTTGGTCCTATCCAACAAAACGTACAATAAGACGTAGCGTGAAAACCGGCCTTAAGATTAGTACGTGTTTTTAAGTCGCTCACAAACGGCGCACCATGATCCACCTTCTGTAGATTTTTCAAAGAACGCTTTTATTGTTCGCATTAAGTATTTGGACAAGATCGCGAAAGGTTTGTTGGTTTTAGCGCTACCGAGTATAAATAAATATTTGGTGATAATGGAGTGACGGGAGAAAATACTAAGATGATTTCCTTGTTGTACAAACTTGTCATTTTCAAGAAAACTCCACTTATCACAGAAATTGCTTGAGTTTGACCGCGGGACAGAGACATGATCGTCTACAATTACTAAATGTTTGTAATTTTTCTTTCTATCGTGGAAGGTTCGTAAAAATAAAAAAAATCGACGAAAATTGAACGCGCGTGCATATACAGCGCAACGTGCGCGGCACGCCTATATATACGCACTTTTAGATGTCTTTCTATGGTCGGTACTACAACCAAAAATATTCATTGTTATTTAAAAAGTTATAAACAATTAAAAGTGCAAAAAAAAGTTTACAAATTCAAAAGTCCGCTATTTTGTTTTTTTTTTCCGATGAAAATATTTCATTGTAGTACCGATCATTGTAGTATCTACCATCCATTTTGTTTTTTGCTTTTGGATGATTTGTTTCTAAGAAATGATGAGTTTTTTACAAGTTTGAGCAGCCATTTTAAATGACGCCATTTTGAAAAAAAAATTCAATTAGTTTAATGTATGCACTTTTACCTGTAATAAGTTTGATTTTAAAATATATTAACGATTTCCAACGATCGAATTTTTTGGGTCGCAGGAAGAACTTCTCCGTTCATTTGACTGATATTTCAACCACAGTTCGAAGTCTCTAGCTGACGTTTCGTCAATTGCGTCAATTCTAAAAATAAATTCATTACTTTCAATGAGTCTGTTCAATGTATTTCTGTTCACTAGTCATCTGGTTCAAGTGGGTCCCCTTACAGTGGGAAACCAAACGAGCCAAAATTTTCGTTTTCTGCAATTGGTTTTTCATAATACTGAAGACAAATAGAGTTCTATCGGAGTAAACACTCCGATAGAACTGGATCTTCGTTAAGAAACCCTGAAACCAGAAATTAATCCAGCGATTCTTTCGCAGCTTTACGGAGGCAGCTAGTTCAATGAAATGTTGTACGACGGTCTAATGTCTACCACAAAACTCATCTTAACTTTAATGAAGACATTTGATCTTTAGATCTTTTGATCTTTAGAACTGCGTTCTAAGTGTTTGATTGCAACTAAGGCTATTTGAATTAATATTTATTAATATTCAAATTATATCCACTGAGCAGTTTAATAATTTGTGTATTATTTCTAAAATATTCCTCATAACTGAAAGATCATTTAAATAATGGGGTTAGTAGACCAATGGTTCTCAAAACAAATTCTGCGTAACCTCAGAGTTCCTTAGAAGGGTTATAGGAGTTCCTAGAGTCACCGTGGACGAAATTGAAAACCCAAACTTAGCATATTGTGATCTTCTTATTATCTGTCTCTCTTGAGAAGATCAGACTTGATGTTCTCAAGAACGTTAAGACTTCACAGCAGCCTTCACAGATATGAAAAAACCGAGAACGCAAACATAATAACAGCAATAAGCTTTTAGCTGAAGCGGAAATAAGCAGGAATCAGTTTTAAAATCATAACAGACTTTCTAACTGGACATGCGATAATTAAGACATGCTTTTATGCAGACACCTGCATACAATGGGGCTATTTCATGGAGACTTGATCTGTAGACTCTGTAACAGAGAACCTCAATCAATCAATCGTATTTTGCATGACAGCGAGGCATTAGATCGCAGGTGGCCAACACATTATGTAGACTGCCAATAACTCCAAACATATATGGTACTCATTAAGTAGACCTGTACAAGCTGGTACAAGGTTCCAGAATACTGAAACAGACTGCTTCCTACAAAAAAAATCTTTAAAAATCTCTCGAGCTGGAAAACCATTTATATTGTGGAAACTATTAAACTATGTATAACACATATCGTAACACTCGTCAAATCTTATTAACATTATTGTATGGAGTTGAGAGCTGGACGCTCACAAAATCACTATTAAATGAACTTCAAGATTTCGAAATTTGGGTGTATCGAAATCTGCTACGCATAACCTGAGTTGAGAGAGCTTGACAAACTTGGCAGAGTTGAAAAATAAATGGGCACTACAACGTTTAAAAAAATAACCCGAAGTAGTGAAAATCGGAGTATATTTTCCATTGTATACGACACCTTGGACGATACGGAGTTCCCCCATCTTATTATCCATGGCAAAATATGTGGAAAGAGGAGTCCTGGTCGACGAAGAACATCATGGCTTTGTAACCTACGTGAGTGGTTTACTCAGTCTTCGTCGTCCCTTTTCAGAGCTGCGGTAAATACAGTTATGATAGTCACCATAATAACCAACGATCAGTAATGGACATTGCACAAAGACAAGAGGATAACACACATGTATAACAACTTTGTATCAGTATATTGAAGATGTCTGAAAGATAGTATCGCAAAGATATTTATTCGAAACGATAAATACTCTCTTGTACACGCCACCTATTGAACAAATCAATGAACACAGAGGAATTTGAAATTTTAAGAGGAGTGCGACAGGGGTATATTTTGTCTCCTGTACTGTTCAACCTCTATGTAGAGAATGTTTTTGCAGAGGCATTCGAAGGTTCAACTTGATCAAGGTACGAAAAATGGGATATCTGGGCCATATCCTGAGAGGAAAAAATCCGCAATCCCTCAACTAATTATCCAAGAAGATTGAGGGCAAGAGAGAAGTAGGTCGTAAACAAATGTGGCTACGAAATATAAAGAACTGAATAGTAATAGAATAAATAACATTGGCGATCTTTTGCACGCCGCAATAGATAGACGTCTGGCCCTAAGATAATTCGCCAACGCATTATACATACCCTGCACTGTAACAAAAAGACACTCTATTATGCAAGGGAGAGTTGAGGGTAGAAAATACTTGCAAAGAAAGAAGAAACCTTGGCTGAGGAATATCAGAGTTTGGACTAACTTCAGTGTTGAACAGATATTTCACGTTGCAAAAGATAGGGAAGCGTTTAAAGAAGTGCCAACTTTCGTTAAAATACGGCAGAATAAGAAGATGGGAGTACAACTTGATGAAACTACAATATAGCTGGACTCAAAATATTGCTTGTTTATGTGAAATAGTTTCGAAGGATCAATAACAAAGGAGAAGTAAACTTATTAGCAAACATTTATGCTGAGATGTTGAAATTAATGTACAAATAACATTTGAACGGCTTAAATCTTTACCAAAGCTTTACAGGCAGTTTTACCAAAATATGGCGAACGCTTACAAATATGAAGACTACTGAATTATAAACCTAATGAGTCATGATTTGAAAATATTCCTAAACATACTTCATTCAATAATACTCGTATACAAAAAATGTGGAGAAGGCAGCGGTGAAACCCAATTTTGTTTTAAAAATACAATAGGCACGAAAGAAGCCATTAACTGTATGCAATTGATCACTCAAAACTATTATAACATACGGGAAGATGCTTTTATTGTATTTACAGACTACAAAAAGGTCTTTGATAGCATAAAAATCAAACAATAATGATGAACACACTTAAGGAAATGACTGAATTCAAAGGATCTCCAGGTTATTCAAAATATACAAATTAATCGGCAAAAGATCAACAACTCATTATCAACTCATTAAATGCAAATGTAGAGAATGCGAGAAGTGTACGCAAGGGCTGTATTTTCTTCCCTTCTATTATTTATTGTCTATGTAGAAAACAGCGGTGAATTAATTGGTAATTTTGGTCCAGGGAAGAGAAGGGGAGAAAGATTTAAACTGTTTGTAGAGGAAGAAGAATTTGCAGAGTTGAAGAATCTTCTTGATGCGCCTATCCGTTACGAATGTTGGCGATAATCATGTCAATCTTTATCTTATCTACAGCAGCGCGGAAAAGCTGCACAGATGTTGTATTGAACCAGATTCTGAGGTTCTTTAACCAAGATGTTCTTCTTCTTCCTGGACCTCGTTTTCCAAATATTTTTCCTTGTATTCATTCTTCTAAGGATCTCCTCATTTGTGACTCGGTCAGTCCACGGGATCTTAAGTATTCTCCGATATAGCCACATCTCAAATGCTTCCATTTTTCTGCGCATATCTTCGTTGAAGGTACACGATTCAACACCATAAAAAAGGACAGAGAAGACGTAGCATCGCAGCATTCTTACTTTTGTATCAAGAGAGAGATTGTGACTCTTGAAGAAGGCCCCATCCGATTGAAGGTGGATCTAGCTTTGTCGATGCGTGCTCTAATGTCCTGGTTGTTGGTCCATTCTTCGTTTATTATGGTGCCGAGGTAGTTGTAGTGCGTCACTCTTTCTACAGGGGATTGGTTGACGTAGAGTGGACCTTCTGTTATCCTTTTCTTGCTAATTATCATAAGCTTTGTCTTCTTAACGTTTATATTAAGTTCATATTGTTGACTTTAATACGTTATTTTGTTCAGAAGAACTTGTAGGTCTTCTAAGTTGTCCGCAAATACAATGGTGTCATCTGCATATCTGATGTTATTTAGCCGGTAACCATTTAGTAGAATACCTTTTTCAGTTTCGTGCAAAGCTTTGATAAATATTCTTTTAGAGTACAGATTGAAGATTAGAGGAGACAAAATACAGCCTCCACGCATGATTTTCACATACCTAGTCAGTGTGTTCACCTTCAACTCAGATTTTCTGTCTGATTCCAGTAAAGATTTCTAATTATTTTCAGATCTTGGTTGTTAATTCCTGCTTCTTTTAGTATTTGCATGATTTTGGCATGCTGCATCGATCAAACGCTTTCTTGTAATTAACCAGACATGCGTATACGTCGCAGTTGGCGTCTCTGCATCTCTGGAATAAGACTTGTACTGAGAACAAAGCCTATCTAGTACCAACAGCATTTGTGAACCCAAACTGTTTGGTCGTATATGTTGTTAAATATATTTGCGATTATTGCTATTGATTCGTTGTCCATTAGTTTGAGTAGCTCTGCTTGTATATGATCAGGGTCTGCCGCTTTGCCATCCTTTAACTGTGTTATTGCGGAATAAACTTCCTGCTGTAATATTCTTGGTCCATCATTTACCTCTTCTTCTAGCTCAAAGGTGTTATCTATTTGGTCTTCAAATTGTTTTTCTAGATATTCTTTCCATGTTCTTATTTTACTCTGTTTGTCCAAGCTGGTGTTTCCGTCAGAATTAGTTATATTTCCTTTTTGCCTTCGTCTTAGTCACCCTGTGAGTTCTTTAACTTTCCTATGTACATTGTGATTATCGTACTATGATTGTAGAGTCTCAATTTCTTCGCATCTTTTCCATGATTCTTTTTCTTTCGCTTCTTTGATTTTCGTTCTTATTAATATATTTATGGGTTTATATTTGTCTAGGTCATTTTTGGCTTCTCTTCACTAGTCCATTAGTTTCAGGATCTCATCTGTCATCCATGATTTTTTCTTCATTAATATGTTTTTTATTATGTTAATTGTTGTATTAATAATTCTGTAATATGTTTGATCGTTTTTTCTTCGTTCGATTCGTCTCTAATTGCAGTCATTTGCTCGTTTAACGTGGCTTGGACTCTCATTCTCGTATCGAGGTCTTTCAGCATACGTAGGTCGTATGATTGTGCTTTCCTTTTCTGCACTGTTTTGAGTATGACTCGAAATACTCCCACCAGTGGAACGTGGTCTGTCTCCAAGTCTGCCCCAGGATGTCTTGACAGATGTAAAACTGTTTCAGAATCTTTTATTTACTAAAATGTAGTCATATTTGATTCCTAATAATTCTTCCGGGTCTGTTTTGAGAGGATTTCCACGTATACAGCTTGCGAGGTGGTAATTGGAAGAACTCTATTTGATTCCTAATAATTCTTCCGGGTCTGCCTTGAGGGGATTTCCACATGTACAGCTTGCGAGGTGGTAATTGGAAGAATGTGTTGGTGACAACCAGTTCTGCGTGTTCTGTGAATTTTTCTAGGAGGTCTCCTCTCTCGTTTCTGACTCCAAGTCCATGTGCTCCAATGTACTGTGTCCATTGCTCCAATCTTGGCATTAAACTCGTCCATAATGATAACAACTTCCTGCCGAGGAATTTTCTGTATGATGTTTATGTTCTGATAGAACTCAAATGCTTCTTCCTCCTCTTTGTCTGCAGTGGGAGCATAGACTTGGATGATGTTTATATTAATAGGGTTAGCTTCTACTTGTAGTAACATCAATCTCTCTGATATTGGTGTAAAGTTAGTAACGCATTTGGCAACCTTGGGTGATACGATTATTCCGACTCTATTTTCTATTTGTATTTCTCCAGAATTTGGCCATCTCATTTCTGCTATTCCCATGATTTCAATATGCATTCTCTTCATCTCCTGTATTGCATTGTGGATTTTTCCTGCTTTATATAAAGTTTTGACATTCCATGTGCAGATCTTGATATTCTTTCTGCACTTGAATTTATTATCTTTTGGTAAATTCAAAACTGTCCTCCCCGGAGACCCGATCGGATGATTTACTCCGGAATTTATTTTAGTATTGAGAATTGCCATGATTGATTGACTGGGGCGTATCGCTGTAGATCTTTACTGGAGTGTTTGCCCTACTTATGCTTCCCCTTTCTTATGCCGTTGATCAAATCTTTGGTTCATCCGCCTTCGAGGCCGATTTCACAACCTCAGAACAAAAGGGTGCCCTACCACTTACCCACCCATCCGCCCGAAGCCGTTGGTCAGTAAGTGGGGATTGCTTATACCGGAAATCGCTCGGTGAATGACTCGTCACACTAAATGTTTCGCCACGCTGAAGAGTATGAGGTAGAAGGAAATATAATGACCAGTCTGCCCTCGGAAACCTAATAGCCATTCGGGGTCGGAAAAAACAAGAGTTAGCCAAGATGGCTCATAGGAAAGATTAAAGACATATCACTCAAGACAAGTTAAAAAAGAGTAATTTGTGAAGGCCCTTATGATGCGCCAGGTGCGTTTCATAAGCGTATGAGTATTAATGCACCTTGTGTTCCCGCTCATACCTCGGGGTGTTGACTACAGACTGTATGGCTCGTCCAGCATGCCATAGCATGGAGGATAGGGTGCGCGTCATTTTTTACAATGGAGACATCCTAACTCCATGGCCTGACCTCATACAAACAAATAAATATGAGATATTAAGATTGATTTCGCGCCATCTTTAAAATACAAGAACAATGGAAAAAAAGAAAAAAAAAACATTTTTTATAATCTCCAAAAGTAGTATAATAAGATAAAAAAAAGTTTGATTGCCACATATATAATAGAAAAGATATAAAAAAAAATATTGAAAATGTATCATTTTTTAGCATTCTAGATGGTAATAGTCTCTTAAAAGTGTTCCAAATGTTTATTTAAGAATTTTGTCTTATTTTGCTGTTTTCCGAAGTTTGTGAGTTTTTTAATGTTTTAAAAGACAACATTTTAGAGTTTTACTTAAATACTTACCTTTTTAATGGTAAATAAAAATTATAAAAATTGTTAATAACTAAAAAACAACACGAATTACCTGCAGGAGACATATAAGTTTTCTTTCTATGTACTCGGTTCACTGATCCCTGTCACAACTGTCTTGTAAATTTAGTAATTAATTTTTGTTACGTTGGAAAAATTTTGACTACGACTGAAAATTACTATACAACCAAGCTCACACAAATTAAACAATAATTATTAATTAAAACAGTAAATAATTAAAGCATTAAAACAAAGGTTTAAATGTTTACTTTTAAATTCGTTTTAATTATATTTTCTATAAAATAAATACCAGTCTGGTTTTAGGGGTGGTAAATCGACTATTCATCAAATTGCAATTTTGAGACACATTTTCGAAAAAATACTGGAATATGGCATAGATACTCATCACATATTTATAGACTACAAAGCAGCCTACGATTCTGTGAATACAAGAGAAATGTTCAAAGCAATGAAAGAGCTAGGAATACCAAATCCTTTCGTAAATTTAACAAAACTAACTCTTGAAAAAGTTGAATGTAAAGTACGAATTCAGAGAGAACTGTCTGAATCTTTTAAAAGAAATTACGGGCTGCGCCGACTACGTATTTCACAAATAACAACCATCGGTTCAATATATAACAAATCAGTGCAAGTCCTTGTCTATGCTGATGATATCAATATTTTTAGGAGAATGGAAAACCCTGTACGAGAGGCGTACTTAGCACTAGAAGAATCAGCTAGAAAAATGGATTTAATAATAAACACATCGTCATCGAAGCAGTGAACAAACTTGTATACCTAGGAGCGCTCATTGACACTGAAAATAATACTAACGCAGAGATAAACCACATAATTTGAACGGCCAACAGATGCTATTTTGGGCTCAATCTCCTCCTTAAATCCACAATTATATCGAGAAATACAAAAGTAAAACTACAAGACAATAATACGCCCAGTCCTAACATATGATTCATATGACCTGGACTCTAACAAAAAATAATGAAAATATGTTATGATGTTTCGAAAGAAAAGTACTAACGCGAATTTATGGAGCAATGAATGACAATGGAGTGTGGAGAAGACGATACAACTTCGAACTTTATTGAATATTCCAGGTACCAGATATCGTAAAACATATTAAGATAGACGTCTGAGGTAGATAGGGCATGTAATGCGGATGGAACTCCTTTATAGAACCGTTAATCAGAGAAGTAGAGGAAGACCTAGAACAAGGTTCCTTGATAATCGATGAAGACATGAGAAATATGGGAATACGTGCTAGGCGGAGGAAGGCTATGTATAGGGATGACTTGTGAGAAATACTTCAGGTGGCTAGGACCTACACAGGGTTGTAAAGCCAGTATGATGATGATGTACCGAGAACTCAATTCCCTATAGTATTCCGCCATAAGAAGATTGGTAATGTAGAATATCATTTTCATTTAAGACTTTTGCAATGATGATAGGTGTAAGGGGGCCTGAACGGATTAATCTAAACAGGGTTGATTTTTGCATACCAATTTGTCCCCTTGAAAACTAAATTTAACGGAATTCGCGAATATTAACAGTAAAAACTGACTACTTAGAATTAATTGTTTCTTTTTAACTATAATGTACTAGTTACTCTTTTTCATGTGGTTAATGACATTTATACGGAACCAAAACGATAGGGGTTAATATATTTAAAAATTATTCTCAATCAAAGCCTCAGAAAATTTTGTGATGAAGCAAATATTATTATTTTATATTGTATCGCCTCAAAACGTAGCGTTTTGTGGCGAACAGTATGTCTAGTGTATCATTACTCATCGTAACAATCGCAAAATAAGTGATGATAATGATTCTAGACTCTTATAAAGATAATGTGAAACTTTAAAATAGGGCACCATCAATAAATAACCAAAAGAATAGGGAAAGGGCAGCAGCTGTGAGGAAGATAATATAATAAAAAAGAGACATATGAACAAGAAGCAAATAAGCTAGAAATATAAGAGAAACGTTTTTGTGGGTGATTTATGAAG
This sequence comes from Diabrotica undecimpunctata, assembly GCF_040954645.1. Classification (NCBI taxonomy): domain Eukaryota; kingdom Metazoa; phylum Arthropoda; class Insecta; order Coleoptera; family Chrysomelidae; genus Diabrotica; species Diabrotica undecimpunctata. The sequence continues at coordinate 35,519,809 of NC_092811.1, read as the reverse complement.
GAATCAAGAACAGAGATCGGTTTGGAAAAGGCAAGCAAATAAGATAATAAGAAGGTGGAAACAAAAAGCAGAAAATAGTAAGAAATGCAAGAGAGTGTTCAAAAAATAGAAGCAATGGAGTGATAAGGTCACCAAAAGCCAAGGGTATATAAAGCATGTAGCGCTGTTGATACATATTCTTCCAAAATGTTTCATTATAATAATTTTTAACTTATTATTTTACGTAAAGCGCTCTATACCAAGAGCTTTTTTAAATTAGAAAATAAATAATAGCCTAAAGTGTAATAAGTCCAAGTAAAGTAGAATTTCCAAAGCTTCAAGACCATTACTTCTAGATTAAAGCTTCTGAAATGGCGACTGTATGGATAGATATATTGTCGTGCAATCATTATTCATTTTATCAGCAATTTTGTCAAAATTCAATGCAACAAAGACACGTGTGCACTATAGAAAGTTGCAATGGACTTGCAATGTTAGTAAGAAATATACATCCCTGACAGCAAACCATTGAGGCCACCACTCTTCGAGTAGATTGAAAGTTTTTCTATGAAAAGCTTCATTAATTTATAGATTTCCTTTTGGGAAGGGTATGATGGTAGATAACCAATGTGTCGTCTTCTGTAATAGTGGACTCCACAACAGAACTTCAAATGGTTTCATACAAAAATATAAACGGATGGTTTAGCAACTGTTTAACCATAAAGTTAGTTGGGTAATACCTAAACCTATAATCCTATCAATACAAGTATTTAAAACGTCTACTTTAATTTGTTTATCTATAATTCTGGTAACATTTCGAGTGGTTTCATACAAAAATATAAACTGATAGTCTAGCAAATGTTCAACTATAAAATTAGCTGAGTAACACCTAAATCTGTATAAACCTGTTAATCCGAGTATTTAAATCGTTTACTTCAATTTGCTTACCTATAATTCTAAGTTATATTATCGGTTTTAGCAAGAGAAACTTCCAGACAAGAAACTGTGACAGACTCTGGGAAATCATACATGGAGAGTTCTTCAATAGTAACAAAAAAAGTAGAAACTTCCAAGCCGATACCAGCCCCACGATCTGGAGCAGCGTTGAGACAGAGGATGATACCTATGGACATAACCGAAAATTTGGACGAACCCAAGAGAGAGCCCGTTCTTCCAAAATTATCGCCTGAGCCGTCTACGATTGAAGGTACTTCCCCGCTACAGGCTGAATTGGAGAGTATATTTAAACAAAGACAGGTAAGATTTTTACTATACGGCATTTTATTTATTGGATATATAAAAAGGAATTCTAAAAATAACAAAATATTAATATTAAAAACAAGAATTTTACGTAATAGAGGTTCAAATATTCCACCTCTTTCTGAAGAGTAAAACCGAATCTGTTGTACAGAGATACTCTCGTATCACTGAGCAGTTCCGGTCTAATGCTCCCACAAAGATGAATTATTTTCTCCCTCAATTCCGCTTAATTTCGGGCTATTTTAAAACCATGTCGATAAACACTTGCTGTCAAATATCTTCAAAGAAAAAAATCATTTCGGGATAAGTCTGGTGATCCGGGAGGCTACTTGATCGCACCACGAGAAGAAATTCAAAAATCCAAAAATGGTTTCTAAATAATATTGAACTGCTCGTGTATTGTGACCAGAACAGCCGTCTTGCTGAAACCAAATGTCAAAGTTGACAGGAAGTAATTGAACTGCCGGAATAATTTGATTTTGCAACAATTATTTATTGCCCGTTAAATTTCCAAAAATAAAAAATTGACCGACGATATAGACCCCCAAAATAACTGTCCAAACATTAAATTTTTGGGGATATTGTATTTGTATTGGAATACTCAAGTATTTATTATGCCGAGACCAATATCGTACGACGGAAAGATTATTAATTCAATTTTTTAAGAATACGACTAATAGTTGATTGTGTCGGTATTGGCCTATCTTCATAGGCACAAGCAAATAAATTTATAATGTCACAGTACGAGTTGCCCCCAAAATACCATTGTAAAATTTTTACTTTTTCTTCTTTTATATACATGTTTAGAAACACTACTTTAATTTCAGCTTATGACATTATAATGAGAAGCAAAAGTATTTGATTTGCTCGGCCAGTGATGTTCCTTGAGACTGTTGCCAAATCGGTAGATCGGTAGATTTCGATATATCATATACACCCTTTTAAATATAAACAATATTTGTAATAATAAATGTATCACAGTATAAATTAACTAATTTAAATAGTACCTAATAAAGGCAAACAAAATTGTTGGTAATAAAACGTTATTATTATCTCCACAAAAATCCAGAATTACGCGTGCTGTGCGCGTGCCAAATACGCTGCTACGACTACGAATCGCAAAAGAGCAGCAATCCAATGGAACAAACTTATAAAACATCGCGACGTTGTATTGAAATTTACACTGGCTAGTTGCAAATCAGGAAATCTCAGTAATTGTAATGTTCCGTTAAAAAATTTCCAAATATATATATATATATATATATATATATATATATATATATATATATATATATATATATGCAAATATTCATATCTTCCAGAAAAGCAGTCTTTCTGTTTAAATCGGTAAACACCGGTAAACACGACCGTACTCTGATGTTATTTCGATGACGTTGGGTTTCATCAGGCATGGATAGTTACTATCCGTATTTGATGACATGATGTGATGATTTCTTCTTTGAAAATATCAAGCTCTTTTACTTCATGCTTACATTTTTATTTTTGTCATTTATATTTACTACTATCGTATTATATGACTAAGAAATAACTAAAATATGATTTTTTTTTAGATTTCCACGAGTCCAACACCGTTTCCAAGAGTTGCAGATTCCTCGCCGTCACCTAAAAGTCCTGCTTCCCCACGAATAACAAGAAATCTTCAAAGCCCCAACATACCAACTGTGATATCCTCCAAATATGATTACTCCCAAGTATCAAGGCACTCTACCAACATGAGATTTACCGAAACAAAAGTAAAAAGTGACGAAACTAGGCACAAATTAAAAATGCCAGCTCTGTCCTCTTTGCAACAACGTGTTTTATCTCTAAATGAAGAAGACAATGAGAACAGCTTTATGTCTTTGACTGATCTTCAAACTGAGAATAAACCTTCCCGACCGATCTCTAAGTCACACAGTTTTAAAGCTGTCAAACATCAACCTTTCAGCCCTGAAAGAACTTATGAAGATGTTAAAAATAAGACAGCGAATTTTTTGGACTCAGAAAAGAAAGAAGACAGTAAAATTTCTTTCACCAAAGCTGCTTCCTTGGATAGTGTAAAAAACTTCGACGAGACAATGCATCTATCCGAGGTCAAGATAGAACTGAAGAAAAAACCTTTGAATTTTAAGACTGAAGAAAAACAATTAGAAGTTTCTTCTAGCCTAGGAGATTCCTCTATAACTATTTCAGGGCCAAGTCATACAGCTGTTGTTAATGTTACCAGCAATGTTGATGACTACAATAGTGTGTCGAAAAATCAAACTTCTGAACACATCGATGGCTCTACAACTATTTCCATTAAAGAACAACAGGTTTCTGTTACCAAAATACAAGTCAAACGAGAAACTACTCAAGTAACTCAGAGTTCTATTACAGTACCGGAGTTTCTGAACAAACAACTCAATAAAGTTGAAATCAAACCATCTAGCAATATTGTATTTTCAATGAAATCACCCAAACCAGCTGAAGAACAAAACAGACCTAAGACTTTGTTTAATTTTGATGTAGAGACTGATGTGACTGCCAAACCACCTACTCCTAGGAAATTCAGTAAGGAAAACGTTGAAATTATCGAGAAAGACACATCTTCGCCTAAGACTTCTCCAATTATAACGGTGAACTCTCCTATTAGATTGAAGAAAAGTGATTCTAGGAAATCTTCTATTACTTCAAATACTTCGAATGTAGAGTCACCTGTAAGGGAAAGAGCTGCGTTTAAGAGTAAATCTGCGAGCTTAGATTCCTTGAACGATACAGACAAGTCATCGCAAGATAGTCTGGATAAACTTGAAGCAAGATATAAAGAAAAGGACAGTCCTGTAAGTGAAACCGTCGTGTTACGTAGAAAGTCTGTAGCAACAAAGAAGAATGAAGAGGAACCAGAACTGATGAAAGTTTTTGCAAGGCGTTCCTTGAAGATTAAAGACAGTGATGTTGACGCTCTTCAAGATTCTTTAAAAGACATGAAAGCTAGAGATAGCGATAAAGAAAATCAAATCGATTCACCTGTAGAAGAACGAAAGAAATCAGAGAGCTTTGAGACTCAAGCCATTGAAATTAAGACCAAGATTGAAGAGAAACTAGAGGTTAAGTCTCCAGTTAAAGAATCTTCAGTTGACAACAAAACTTCCCCGGTCGTTTTAAGAAGGACTCTAAACAATAATGTATTTTTGGGACAAAGGGCTGTGACTATCAACCCCACGAAGAATTCCGATTTAATAATCAAGAAGCAGATGGGTTTCAGCGAACATAGAAAGACCGACCAATGGATTTCTAATATTAAAAACGAAGACGCAAACATGAAAGAAGACGATTTACTGAGTAACATTCCTTCAGATGGCGATTTTATTATGGAACCTAAGAACTTTAGTCAGAGAAAGGCAGAATGGGAGAAGAGGGCGCAACAGGCACAGAAAAAGACTACCCCTTAAATTGGGTGAGTATACAATCAACCTTTGAGAATAATATAAATTATAGTAGGCTATGGCATTTAAATATTTTAGTTTGGTAGTTTGTTGGTGGTCATATATTACTTGGCATTCTCGTTAGTAATAAGGTTGATATGTGGCTAATATATGTAATTAAAATATCATTCTTTGAAAGTAGATGAAGTTAGGCCATTCATTTTTCACAACCTGTTTCTATTAAAATGTTTTTTAATGTCAGCACAAATAATTTAAACTGGGCATTTATTATTTCTTGTTTCTTTCTGATTATCCTCTGCTTGTTTTTCTTATTTTTTTATTTCTAATTAACGTGTCTTAACATCTTTGGTAATTGACACGGGAGCAAAGTTTTACAATAGTACCTACAGAGGTATGATGCCAGAGTTTACAATAGTAAATAATAACAATATTGTAACAGTATTGTAAATAATAAACAATTGTGTAGTCTTTAAAAAGTCTATTAGGTTCTTGAGTCGGCTGGAACAGTTCAGAAGTGCTTTTAGACTATGGATTATATTGTTTGCAATGCGAGTGGCCTGGTATTGTTGACATTCTGTGAGGATGTGCCTGACGGTAATAGGAATATCGTTGCAGTGGGAGCATAGCTGTTGGTCTGTAGAAGACATAAGATGACCGTGTGTCAAATGTGTGTATTGGATTCTCAATCTTTGTATTGCTCTTTTCTGTTCAGAGATGCTAGGGATAAATAGCTGTTAACATTAGGTTGTATTTCTCTGAGTATTGTATTTTTGGTGATCCAAAGCTGCAACTTGTCTTGGATATTCCTTTTGAATTTTGATTTTAAATCCTCTTGGAGCTGTATGTTGTAGACAGGTAAGTTGGATCTAGATGGTTCTTCTGCAGCGCTGCCAGCCATCTCATTTCCTTGGATACCGATATGAAACGGCACTCATATTATTGTTATTGAAGTCCCTCGGGAAGTGTGGAGATGGATCGATTCTAGTATTTTTTGCACTTTGATTGTAAATATTTTTGAACGAATAAATTGTGGATAAGGAATCGTGCACAGAGCTACACCTTAATGATTGTCAAAAGGGAACTCAAGAGCTTTTGACTATAATACTAAAAAGTTCTCCTGAAAACACGCTACATTCGTTGGATATTCGGTATTGTCTTAATACTGTATCAACTGTAGTGACACAACAGCCAACTCATAGTGGGATGTATTCACAATATCCTTGAAAGCTTGTCGAAAAATGATATTATTTGTTTGTTGCTTACTAAATTTACAGAGGGAACTGTTTATAAAAGGAGGTGTACTAGACCATGACGGGGATTCTGATTTTATAGATGCAATTGTTTGAGATAATTTTGTGTCTTGGCACAAGGGTTGTAGGATCTGTGGGATTGAAAGTATACATTTGGGCGAGTTTACGAGTCCAGGTCTTGGCGAAGTCAGAAGATTAAATACAGGGTTAGTCGGATTCGATGAAATTCTGCTAGCATAAGATAGGAGTAGTCGCTGCCTCCGAAGGTAAAGGGGGAGTTCATGAGATTCACAATAGAGACTTTCAGCGGGACTGGATCGAAAAGATCCTTAGCAAATTCGGAGAGCAGTGTTGTGAACAGAGTTTAACGATTGTAATAAATTATTCGATGCGGGCAATTAAACTGTACAACCGTAGTCTAATTTGGATCGCATTATAGCTCGACATATTTTGAGTCGTACACTTTCATCGGCACCCCATTGATGGTGGGACAATGTCTTTAACAAATTCATTCTGCTTAAACAGTTGCCTATTATTTCATTGATATGTCGACGCCAGGTGAGTTTGTTATCTACAGTTACTCCTAAAAACTTGTAATGATCAATTAACTCTAAATTTACTCCTTTTAGTGTTATTTTGGGTATTTCTGCGTTGTTGTATCTCCTGGTGAATTTAATTATTTTGGATTTATTGGAAGAGAACCTGAAGCCAGTTTTCTCGGACAATGTGGTATGGGACCCGCCAGAATTTTGTAATACAGATGAAGTTGCAGCTGTGGATTTTCTTTGACAGTATACAATAAGGTCGTTTGCGTATACAGCAAATTTAGCGGGAGATTTTATATGCAAAGGGTGCATGTTAGGGAGATTGGTCTAAACGAGTTTGGAGAGTTGGGAAGGGTGCTGCTTTTTTTGATAGGAAATATAATGGATTCTCTCCATTTGAAAGGAAATTCTTGTCGGGACCAGAAAGCAATTTATTTATAGTTTCTTCATGGAGATATTTGAGGAAAATTGAGGGGATGTCATCAGGGCCAGCAGCTGAGTTTTTTGTAGTGGATAGGGCTAGAATCAATTCTTGTTTAGAAAAGGTAGGTTTATTGGGTTGGAAAAATTATTAGTTTTACCACTTGGGATGTTGAAAGAATGTAAATGAGACTTTATAGATTTTGGTTTAGAGTTTTGGATTGAAAGTGATGCGCAAAAATCTTGGCGATATTTTGACTTTGAGTCACTATTTTGTTGTCATGAATTAAGGCAGGGATTTTGTCGGCGGTGCTTTATGTTTAATTTTGTTCCCAACTTGACTTGGAGGTGTGTCGGAAGAAATAGAATTGATATAAAGGTTTCTTGAAGTCTTTTTGCTTTCCTTTATGATACGTCTTGATTTAGCTTTCGCTGATTTAAATTTGATATGATTTTCATTGGTTCTTGTTCGTCTATATTTATTCAGGGCTTTCTTACATACACGAACTGCTACAGCACAGTAGTCATTCCACCAAGGAACTAATTTTCGTGTAGGTTTAACAGAATATTTTCCTATATATTTTGAGCGGAGCTAATTATGCAATTGGTAAACTTATCAACTAGGTGGTCTATGTTTTATTCACATTTAATTGAATTGACTTGGTCTCGGACGTTTAGACTGAAATTCATCCAGTCCGTTTATGCAATACGCCACATACTTAATGGTTTGTACGATTGGGATTATTGTCTGAGATTAGTATAGGGAAATGTTCACTATCGAACAGACTATCTAATGGACACCATGTTAGAGATGGATCTAGTTTTGGATCACAAAGGCTGAAATCGATATTTGAGAAAGTTCCTGAAGATATAATGAAGTGGGTGCTACAGCCATTATTGAATAGAAATATATCTTCATTGCTAATTATGTTTTCTATAATTTTTCCTCTGCCATTAGATCCCCACATTGTGCTATGAGCATTAAAATCTCCTACGAGGAGATGGGGATAGGAGTTCTGCTATTAAGTTAGAAATTTCTGTATGATTTACCTCCTTATTAGGCGGTAAATATACATTGCAAATAGTGATTTTATGAGAACACCAGAGTGAAACAGGCACGACCTCTAAATTAGAAGTGATATATCTTTTTTAAGTACGGATTTTGGGTTTCCTTCAAATTTGTTTCTTGTAGACAAAGAATATCTGGACCGGTCTCTTGGATGAGTTGTTGGATGTGTTCTAGACGGGCGTAAAACCCATCACAATCCCATTGTATTAACGAGAAAGATAATACAGACAGAAGAAAAGGCAGCTCAGAATTTAAAAGAAAAACAGAAATGTGTCGATAAGATTATTTTAGAGAGTTTTGGGAGGTCAGGGAAGTACCAGAGTAAGATTCATCGTCACTGGAATCTGTTTGTGAAAGGCATGGTAATGTTAATACATCGTTATTATCTGCAGATTTAACATTATATTACTATCTGATTTTTTTCATTAATCGTGTAAATCTGTTTTTTATTGTTCTTAGAGAAAGGTGCGGGTAGATAGAAATCAAATTGGTGAGGAGTGTATTGATGTCGTTTGTAAACTTTAGGGCTTCATGGTAGGGGTCACTGCTGCCTTTAGTATTTTCTAAAAACGCAAAAAGATCGTTTAAGGAGAGTATATTGTTTTGTGGATTTTTGTTGTAATATTCGGTAATGTCAAGTTTAGTAATATCGGAGATACTAGTATCATCCCGTTTTTCGCTTCTTCTTCTTGGATTTTCTTTAGTTAATTCATTGGGGATATAAGGCGGTTGCATTTCAGAGGTTTTAGCTAACGGAGTTGTAGGTAGACTAGATTCGTCATTAAGTGATTCCGAAGGAGGTTTTTGACCCATTACTCGAATGTTTTGATATGATTGGACGCTTTCATTTATATTCGTGCTAGGTTAATTGTTAGAAATGGGAGCTTGGGTATCTGACTGTATAGGAATAATGGAAGATGGGGAATTAATGCAGTTATTTGCAACATGTCCCGTTTGCTGGCAGATAAAATATTCCATTCTATCTGTAGAAAGAAATATTCTATGTTCGTGACCATCATATGGAATAGTTATTGATCGTAGTTATCAGATCGTTAAGGGAAATGAAAACTAAAGTACCTTAGTTCGTAGTTATCAGAACGGAGAAATATAGAAACTTGGCGCCTTAAGCTTAAAACATGGCTGTATTCATCTCCAGGGATTCCTGCTTTGAGAAACGATATGGGGGATGCTAGTTGTAAGCCAAGACTTTTTATAAAATTTTCAGCTAGATCATGAGGAATAAAAGGTGATATATTTGGAAAAACATTCTTTTGGTTGGAGATATAAGTCTCCGAATATTTAGTGAGAATGTATTAATTTGAATGAATGGATGAGAACTTATCAATTTTTCGACAAGTCCAGAATTAGATAAGTAAATACATACCCTATTATTAAATATCCTGGATACGAAGTAAATGTTCTTGGCTACAATGATAGTTCCGATTGCATGTACATAATCGTATAACTTTAAACTATTCTCAGAATGAAGAACTACGGCCTGATCCTTTTTTGGGAATGTTGGTCTAGGTGCTGATTTTACTGCAGCCGTGTAAGATATGTTACTGTTGGTGGTTGGGTTTGTGTTGGTTACAATTTGGTTTGTTTGATTGTTGGATTTGAAGCATCCTCGTAGTCAAAGATAGCTTCTTGCATTTTGTTTGTATTCATTGTAGAGTGTCAGAAGGCGCCAACTTATCATAGACCATAGTGATGGAAGTTGCCTAGATATGGAGCAACTAGTGTAATGTCCAAAAATGTTCTTGTAATGTTATAATGCACTTAATGAAATATTGTTTATAAAAGTTTAGCGATTATATGCACCCGCAAAATTACACGTATATAGTTACACTGCACTTTGTTATTGTCTGGAACAAGTATAAATCGCAAAACAAGTTTAACAACTATTTATAAACACTGTAATTTACGAGAATGGCAAAAACGATGTTTAGTCGTTGAGGTACACGTATCGAATCCGTATCTTATTTTAATAATTATTAAAAGAATAAATAAATTAAAATTATTAAAATATTATTAGAAGAAACCACACTGATGCGTAGACTCGTCGATAATAATATCAGAGCCTGTTCTGCTGGCTTATATAATGGGAACGAATTGTCTCGAAGACATATGGCTGGGCGGCGCTTGAAACCTCGGGAAAGTCCGAGATTCTCGAAAGTCATCTTTTTATCAGAGTTGGGTAACTGAGTGGCTTCTGGACTTTTCTAACGCACATGGTCGCCATTAGGGGTATGTGACTCAATAACAGTATATATTTAAATTAGTACGAACAATAAATGGTAATAAAAAGAATAAAAATCGAAAAACCAGACTAACAAGAAGTACCATGATATTATAAAAGAATAACAACTATTTTCCTCAATGTATAATGTAATGTAGTAGTATCGACTAGGAGTATAGACTAGCTAGGAGATAATAGCCTAAAAGTCAACTACATCTTTTTGTACTACTACCATTTCCTTCATCTCCTTTATGCCTTTACTAAAAAAAACATGATAACTCAGCCGAGACCAGACAAATATAACAATTCAAAATCATACCATAGAAAATGTTGAACATTATGTATATCTAGGTCATGTCATCAAGATGCTGAAATTAAAAGAAGAACACAACTGGCATGGGACGCTTTCGGCAAACTAGCATATATCTTGAAAAACACCTCCATTTCTGTAAACTTAAAGGCATAACACATGCATACCTCCAGAGTGTACCTACGGCTTGGAGACAGTAGCTCTTACCAAAAAATCTGCTAAAAAATTAGAAACAACGCAAAGAGCAATGGAACGAATCATGGTTGGAATATCACTGAGATACAAGATTACAGACCGAGATAAGACGTAGGACGAAGATTATTGATATTGTGGAAGAAATTACAAAAATGAAATGGCGCTGGGCAGGTCACGTAGCCCGATATAATGACAACAGGTGGACACGGAGAATTCTAGAATGGAGACCAAGGACGACAACAAGAAGCATTGGAAGACCTCAAAAAAGATGGGTAGATGACATAAGAGCAGTGGTAGGTAAACAGAGGATTAGATTGGCGCAAGATAGAGAAAGATGAAAGTAATTGGGAGAGACCTACATTCAGGAGTCGATGGAAAATGGTTGACAAAGAGAGTAGAGAGAGAAAAGATACAGAAGAGACAAGTTTAATTATAAAATGTTTTGTATGGTACCCAGAAGAATTCTTGTTAAAGTGCAATTTTTTTCCAAAAACATCACATAGGGGAAGTTTCTTACATCTGCCATCTTTATAAATCATTAGTAGATTCTCTGGTCTAAAATATAAACTGACATAGGTTTCAAAGTGGTTAGAAATTCATGTAAATTGCGAGAATTATATTTTTGTTTACATTTTCACGTCATGACGTGAAGATTATTTCCTTTGGCTTCGTTTTAATATTTTAGCAACAGCAACTTAATTATTTGTCTCAGACTAATGTTTTTTTTTCTTTTTTAGGTACCTACCTACACGTGAAGCCACCACTCATCTTCCATTTTGTTATAGTTATGTTTGTTTTTATTGTAAATATATTTGTTTATACATATGTAGCAGTCAACATCACAATTTTGTTGAAAAATTGTCTTTTTTTATTGGTTAGTTGGTGCCATTGTGATAAAACCAGCATTTATTATGTGTATCTTGTTTTAAATGTAGATAGATAAGTGCCTTTTTACGAAGAATTTTATCTAGATCCAAAAAGATTGTTAAATCACAGACATGATCAAAAAGGGGACTTCAGTAAGCGATCAAATGACAAAGACAGTGTACATGTATGTCATCATTTCTTAGTTTTATCTTTTAATACATTTTGAACTGTACATTGTTCCAGTAAGTAGTGCAGAAATAATTAATAATTATATAAATCCTCAAAACATAGCTTTGAATACCCAATACACCCAACACAGTTATGTTAAAATAGCCAATATTGGGAAAATGTAGTATCCAAATCTCAGTACTTGGTAGGACGAAGATTCAGTACTTGGTAGTTTACAGGTTTTTTGACCGTATTACCGTAGAGGTAATGTTCAAGTCTGGCGTGAATATCAGCTGTTTGGATTTGCTGGAGGTTTTTGAAACAAAAGCTGCTCTTTGCAAAATAACTGAGGAGCATAGGTTAAAAAGTATCCTTACAATATAATCTTCATTGGCTAGCTTCTTTGACTGAAAATATTAACAGTTATTATTTTACATAAGAAGTAATAATTATGTTCAAATTTAGGCCGATTCATACTTCAACCATTCGGATAATATGCCATGAATGTTCTTTTGTTTGGAAGTTAACTTGCTTTCATACCTTCATCCCATTTCAAAATTACACATTGTGTTTACAAAATCTACCTTTATTATAGCGGCAACTTTAAAAAATTTATAGAACATTGGTAACGATAAAAATCATCTCGGCCTACTCTGAATATTATGCTTTGGATTGGCTGTAGTGAGTCAAATTTTTGTAGAAATATCTCCGGAAATTGGTTTAATTAAAATTTGACTATGCTTCAGCTGAAGAAGTGAAACATTTTGGAAGGAAAACAAAATTTGCAATTACAATTTTGCTTGTGTTATTTTTGTAAACAAATTTCTAGCACATAGAAATGAAAATTTGTGGAAAAAGTGGTAAAAAGAAATTTTTGAACATGTACTTATGGAGAATTGAAAAAAACTTTCCAAAAATTTGGTGTGCAAATGTACCAAAGTGACAAAAGATGATATAAAGTTATCTCCAAAATAAAAATAAATAAAATAAAGACAAATTTGATAGTTTTTTCATGGTTTTGCATAATAATTATGCAATCCAGCTGAACAGAAAACTTGAATCTTTTCAAAATTTGGCCGCATGGAAAACATATACAGACGCTGTCGTTGTACCTATAAAACACTAAAAAAGCTTTTAAATTCACCTTGAAATTCTAAAATCAGTTAATTAGGTGTCCAAGGGAAATTTTTTAAATTTGCTACAGAAGAGACATTTTTTTATTTACTAAAAGTTGTTTGTCATCTAATAAATATAAATAAAAATATTGGTCATCTAATATAATTTTCCTGTATAAACATTAAATAAATTTTCAGAATTGCTAAAAAATGTTTCAAATATCCTATAAAAAATATATATATTTTTGATTTTCCATAACTTTTTCAGCTGGAGCACATTCAAATTATAGTTATATACAACCTTTTGGGAACATTTCTATAAAAATCTAATGGTTGACTCACTATAACCAACTTAAACTACACTGGGGTGCAAAATTAACCGGACACTCAGATCTTTTCTAAAAACTGGCGTTCAAAGAAGTTTAAGGAATACCCAATTGAGTATTTAATAATAAACAAAATTTATAAGTCAAATTTTGATCTAAACACCAACAAAAAACAAAAAAATCTGAGTGTTCGACTAATTTTGCACCTCAATGTCACCTCAATGCACACAGTCAGAGAAAACTAAAAACAACTACTGCAAACGCCCACCTATGTATCTCCTGCCACACGACAATTTGTTATGTGTTCTGTACGGCTTATTGGAATAATATACAGTTTTCCTTTTTGGTAGTTCTGTGATGTGCAAGAATGTTGACCAATATTTGTGAAGAGCCTTGATGGTGGTGCTTGAGAGAGAAACGATATATTTGTCAGATTATTGAATTTAATACGTTTAAGTATCACAGAAAGCATGTAAAGTTGGATACTGTTTAAAATGATATTGAATTAATGTTGTTCTTGTATAATAAAACATAGATATTGATATTTATAATGCCAGAGTTTTATTTATCCATTAAAATGAGAATCTCCACAAATACCCTACACCTTGTCCAGATATAAGCTCCTACAACAACTGCACAAGAAGATATCAACTGGTTCTATGGTCGTCTAGAAGAAACTGTTAACGGTATTCCGAATCGTGAACTAATCATAATTTTAGGAGACTTTAACGCCAAAGTAGGGTCATCTAATGAAAATATTGAAGGAGTGCTGGGTAAAAATAGACTGGGACAGAGAAATGAGAATGGCGACCGTCTAATGGAGTTCTGTGAAGAACAACATCTCACAATTAAAAACACTTACACTTAAAGATGGAAGTCGTCGGCCATCAACTGTAAAACATATCCTGGCGCAGACTGTGGAAGCGATCATCAACTCCTGGTATTGAACGTTCGACTTCGTTTTAAAGTCCCCAAAAGAAGACCCCTAAGAAAAGTCATGTCTCTAAATCCATCAAAAATCAGTGATTTCCGACAAAACCTAGAAGAAGCTCTTTCCTTAGACCAAGTAGATAGTGACCCTGAGAGCACATGGATCTTGAATTTCAAGTACCTATGATTATATGCTTCGTTGACTACCAAAAGTCATTTGATTGTGTAAGCTGGATAAATCTGTGGTCCATTTTAACACTTACTACTGGCTATAAATTTGGAGTTTTTTTGTCAGAAACTGAAACTATATTTTGGTGAAATTCATGGTGAACAAACATTTAGTAATGTAACATTTATACATACAAATAAATGTATGTATAAATTACTCATTACTAGTTGAGGTTTGTTTTTTTGTTTCAACTGATTAAAATCACAAAAGAAAAAATTTAAAGAGGATTGCCTTACAACCGGCAATCTATTTTTATTTTAAAATGAATAAAAAGCTGAAACTTTACCATAACACATAGAAGCTAAATTACAATTTCAACTAAAAACGCAATTGCTTTTGACTACATGAGCAGTGGCGTACCAAATACCCAAACAGTAAATATGTCTCAAACACAAAACCAAGTTTTATCCTATGTATCAGTAGCGAAAACGATTCCACGGCTCACTTTCCCAAGCAAACATCAAGCCATCGTGATGCATGCCGAAGAAAATCTGAAATTGTACGATTACGTTAAAGCTATAGGTGATATAATAGGCCCTAAACAAGTCTCCTTTGCATCTAGGATATCAAACAATCGCATTTGTATCTATCTTTCTAACACTAATCTTGTTGACCAGTTCATAGATTCATATCCCATAATACAGATAGGAGATGTTTCTTTAAATATCCGAAGACATTTTCTCTGCTAAAAGAATAATTATATCTAATGTTTCTCCGTTCTTACCACATGCCATAGTTGAAAATAGCATCAAAAATCTTGGACTTCGCATCGCATCTCTTATATCCTATTTAAGAGCAGCCATTCCTGGGGACGAATATTCACATGTATTAAGTTTCAGACGCCAAGTTTACGTATACCCTCCCTCCGAAGATTTTGAATTACAAACATCAGTACTTGTTTCCTTCGAAGGGAATGAACACAGAATCTTCCTTCTACAGATAAAGTACATTGTTTTATCTGTAAACAAACAGGACATATAGCCTCCAACTGTTCAAATCCTCCAACAGACAATACAATTCCAACCGAATATATACCAACAAGCCCCAACTCATCCGTAAAAATTTCATCTCCCTCTACACATAATGCCAAAGACCCACAAATCGAAAATAAAGACTCCAACACTGAAACTACACAATCAGACCAAATTACCATAACACAAATATCTCAAAAACGAGGACACTCTGAAATAGAAACTCCTAGTGAACTAACAAGCCCTGAAATTCCTGAAAAAGAAGCTCGACCATTGTTAGATATGCCTTCCTCTCTATCAGCTTCCCCCAAAAAAGGTCCCAAAGCTAAGAAAAAAAAGCACAAACCTGATACTCCAACAGAATTAGTATTAACCGAAACCACCAAGAGAACAATCCAAGAAGCATACAAACAGAATCCACAAACCTTTAAAACACCCAATTTCTTTTTCTTCCTTGAAAATAGTTTTGGACATTCTGATCCTTATTCGGAAGCGAAAAAGCTCACGGATGATGTAAAAAGTCTACTTTTAAACCTGCATACTATATATTCAAATCTTTCAGATAGATCCTTAAAAAACTGATTTACCCGTTTAAGTAAAAAGATCAAAAAACAATTACAACTAGAATCCTCTGAAGCCACAAGTTTATTAGACTCAATTTCATCAAGCGAACTAACTGACGATGAGTGCCTTTCCAGGTCGCAGCACTGAAAAATCCCCCCTTCTAATATTCTTCTCATTCAATTTAATCCAGTGGAATTGTGATGGGTTTTACCCTCATCTAGAAAATCTCCAACTGCTTGTTGCTGATACTTTATCCGATTTCATTTGTTTGCAAGAAACCAATTTCTCTAAAAACCATAATCCATACCTTAAAAATTACGTTGGCTACCACTTTATACGAACATCACACGCACGAGCTAGTGGTGGGAGCTCTATATTTATTTTTACAGATATATTCCGCCAAGAATTCCACTTAACAACAACTCTAGAAGCCGTTGCCGTTACTGCTTGGTGTCCAAATAAAAT
Source organism: Diabrotica undecimpunctata (assembly GCF_040954645.1). Classification (NCBI taxonomy): domain Eukaryota; kingdom Metazoa; phylum Arthropoda; class Insecta; order Coleoptera; family Chrysomelidae; genus Diabrotica; species Diabrotica undecimpunctata. Next base: position 35,503,479 of record NC_092811.1, on the reverse strand, counting down.
TGTAATTTGCAACGTATATATTCCTCCCTATTACACCCTAACAGCTCTCGAAATTACAAACCTAACTAACCAACTTCCTGAACCATTTATCTTAGTTGGAGATTTTAATGCACATAGCACTATGTGGGGCTCCAGTAATACTTTCGGTAGAAGCAAAATGATTGAAAATATCATAATCAATTCCAACCTTAATTTTTTAAACACTGGAAGCAGCACATACTTTTATATCCAAACAGGTACTCTCTCTTCCATTGATTTAAGCATATGTAATCCATAATTATCTACTCATCTTACATGGAAAACACTGGAAAGTCTTTATGACAGTAACCATTTTCCCATTTTAATTTCTAACAATGTCACAAAGACAAAGCAAAATTAAGTGGAAAATTGCTCACTCTGACTGGGATCTATTTAAATTATTTGTCAAGGAACAAACAAATAAAATCTCCTTTATGAATTCTGCTGATGAAGATCTTAACATGTTGTATATTGTCTTATAACTTCCGCTGAAAAATGCATCGGTAAATACCACTTTGATCCCTCCAAAAAATATGTACCGTGGTGACATGAATCATGTAAACTAGCTGTAAAATATTGTAAAAAAGCATTAAACCGATATCGTAAAACTAGAAACCAAGCGGACCTAATAAATCTTAGAAAACTAAGAGCTAAATCTAAGTGAATTGTTAAAGAAAGCAAAAAGAACTCATGGAACAAATACATCAGTAGCATAACTTCCGACACACCTTCTTGTCAAATATGGACTAAAATAAAACAGATGAAAGGTAGATAGATATACAACATACAAAATTCCAGCCGTTATAGAAGATAACAATGTCATAACTGATGACCCGCAGATTGTAAACACACTTGCCAAATACTATTTAAATAAATCTAAACTTGTACTGGACCAACAAACATAACATAAATAAATGTGTTGTACATAAGAATCCAAATTCCAATGATCATCCTGTCAATCTCCCACTAACAATCAACGAATTAGTCGAAGTTGTTAACTCCCTAAAGAACAGTGCTGCAGAGCCGAATGACATTCCATCGATATTCCTAAAACATCTACATGAAGATACCCTAATAAAGTTACTACAATTCTACAACAACATATGGCTAGGTAACCAATTTCCAACACTTTGGCGACAAGCTATAACAATTCCACTCAAGAAAAATGATACTTCTGCCAATACAACTATGTCATTTAGACCCATCTCATTACCGTGCACACTTTGCAAACTCCTGAAAAAAATTGTCAACAAACGCTTACTTTGGTATCTTGAAAAACATAATATTATCAATACCGCTCAATCAGGATTTCGTCCAAATCGTTGCACGATGGATAATCTTATCACTCTTCAATCCGATATCATAGAAGCATTCTCTAATAGAAACAACCTTATAACTGTCTCACTCGATATAGAAAGTGCTTTTGACACAGCATCAAGGCCGGCAATTCTAGAAAAACTTAAAGAGTCTAATTTATCTGGAAACATATATCTATTTGTTGAGAATTTTTTAAATAACAGAAGTTTCAAAGTCTCTGCAAATGGTAAAATGTCTCCCTCATATATCCTAGAGACAGGAGTACCTCAAGGATCAGTCCTCAGCACAACCTTATTTTTACTGCTTCTTAACGACCTTAGTTTCTTAGTACAATCCCCTGTCAAACATAATATCTATGCGGATGATCTAGTTATTTACTGTTCGGGTAAAGTAACAAGCTCCACTAGCACTCTTTTGCAAAATACTATTGATAACATCTCTCACTGCCAAAAACCAAACCACGTACCAAAAACTTAGCAATCTGCACAGATTCAATATTATCCATAAATTCGATTAGAAAAATCTACACATCAAATCCTTTAGTTAATGAAATCTACGAAAGATGTACAGCACTTGCTAAATCAAACACTTCGGTTTCGATGATATGGAATTCTTCACATGTTGGTATTAAAGGTTGACCACACTGCAAATGAAGCACGTCGCTCTGACCTTACAGATGAAAAAGTCCAAATGTTTCAAGATATAATAATTGAAATTAAAAAGTTATCTACCTCAATGTGGCAAAATCAATGGAACAGGTGCACTACCCAACTAAAGTCCATCCAACCAAACATTTTAGGACCTAGAATTGTTACTAAGGAAAGAAAATCGAAGACCATCATTAGAAGGCTCAGAATTGGGCACACCCGGCTAACCCACGCATATCTGATGGTTCCCGAAGAACCTCCAAACTGCTAATATTGCAACTCCCGTCTAAGTTTACACCATATACTTGTGGAATGTAACCCGTACGCAGCAGCACGGATCAAACATGGTATCCACGGAAGTTTATGTGATATCTTAAAATCTAAAAACAATATGTCTAATGTGATAGAGTTCCTTAAAAACTGTAAATTATATCACCTGTTGTAATTGTATCATCTATCTATATTTCAATTTTGTAATCATCCGCTAGTTTTTTTTTTGTTTTATATCATTTGTATTGAAATTTATATAATCAATGTAACTTAATTTATTGTTTTCTGTAATACAGTTCCTCGTGTCAATGGCCACAGCAGCCGAGACATGTATTGTTTTGAAAAAAAAATCATGTGTAAAGGCCGTGTCAAAAAATGGTCCACATAGTTTGTGACAGAAATAAATGGGTAATTATCTTCTTAGAACTGTGTGTATCATTTTTGACACAATGTTCATTTTTTTGGTTGACAGTAATAAGTGTCAAAAACGCAGTTGGTACACAAGAACTTCTCACAGCATGCTAGACAAGATGTTTTAACACGTTTTGTTTCTTTAGTTACGTCCATTTCTATCTATCCGTTCTACTTCGGAAATTTTATGATTTATTTCTTGGTTAACACGACGATTATGAAAACTTTAAATCTGAAGATTTCGACTACAAAAAATTTCTGAGGCGATTTCTTCCCTAAATTTAGTGACACTTATTTTTTTGTTTGTTATAGCCTCGTATGCAATATGTGCTTTCGACTTTTCTATACCATTTAATACCCCTACGCACTGCTGATGAATATGATGCTTTTTGATCAGAGACGTCTATAAACGATTTCCCATTATTATACCGCAGGCTTTCTCACCACACCCCTTTTTGTTGGAACATCCACTATTTCAGGCACAGACTCCGTAGTGAGAAACACGACATCTCTTTTGTCTTTCCATTTTCCAATTATAACTTTACTGTTACTCCATCTCATGACTAATTTACCCCTTTTTAATTTAGCCTCACTTACTACTTTCGGATTATGCTTCCTGTTTTTTCTCAGTATGCCTATTAAATGTGTATCTTTGTTCAGAAGTTCGTGTGCTAAATTCACGCTAGTGTAATAATTATCTGTGCACAGAACGCAACCTGAATGTAAAAGTAGTTCCATAAGCTGTAACGCCACTTTTGTACCAATTGGATTTTCATTAGGTGTTTGCTCTTTTTCTGTATAAATTTTAAAATTGTATGTAACCTTTTACTCCACACAACTTAAATTAGTTTACACCGTATTTGTGGCACTTCTCCGGTATATATTGACGAAAGCTCAGTCGTCCTCGAAAAGGAATCTCATCTATACACACATTCTTGTGAGGAATATATTTACTGATTGGAACTTCTTGATTAGCAAATTTGGCAAGGGAGGGAATTTTTTGAGTCTATCATCTGAGACAATTTCGTTGTTTGAGAAGTGGAAATTTGACAAACGGAGCTCAAACCTTATCCTGGACATGTGAACAAATTTTGCAATTTCATTTTTGTACAGAATATTGATGCTAAAATAATCTTTTAAAGTAAGTTTACAATTCAACCCCATCCAAATTAGAAGACCTAACAAAAAAAATATTGGATTGATTTGTGTTTCTCCATTGTCCCAATAATGTTGTTTTTGTCAATGTTTCGTTTGTAATTCCTAATATTATTTTCTATTCAGCATATCTGTTGGTTTCCTCGGCAAAAAGTGATAAGATTTCGTTGTCAATAAATAATTTATAAAAATAAATCGGATCGGATCTCCTTCCTTCTGTACAAAAAAACTTTGGGAGAATCTTGAATTTTCCGTGAAAGTAAATGTCTTCAAATTACCTACAAAATTGTAAACAAAAGTCAACACTATAAAAGTAAATACTAATTTATATATTACCTGCACAATTATTCCAAATGACAATAGGATTATTATTAGTATTATTTAAAAAATTATCAAGTTCAGAATCGTTTTTGATAGATTCTAGATCAGATTCGAATACTAACTCTTGTCCGTCACTGTTAATTTCTAAATTAGAGAAAGAAGAACACGGATCTTGATAATTTGAATCATTTATCGAATCATCATCATATTCACGAATAAAGTCGTACTCCATTTCACTCAAATTATCCGCTATTTCAAGTAATTCAGCATCACTTAATTTTTTATTTGCCATATTACTAATTTTAGAAACGTAAACATACAAAAGTAATGTACAAACTAATACAGTGAATCACCCCTGCAAGTCAGTAATATGCAATCTGCTGAAGAAGTCTCAAACTGCTTCGCCAGAATTTAGCCGTAAACTGTAGGAGCCTACTGTGTTCACCAAACGTACACTTAGCTTGAAACATTACCACTTCATGTGACCAAATTTGGTATACGCAGTTTCTGGTAAACATCAACTGTGTATCAAAAATGGTACAAGCGGTAGCCAAAGTGTTAATAGAAATGGGCACACCAATGCACCTAGTGACACTTATTAAAAATCTGTACCAGTCCAATATAGCAACAGTACGACTAGATCAGAAGTTCTCAAACCAATTCAAGATCGAGAGAGGTGTTAGACAAGGATGCGTGTTGTCACCTGACTTATTCAACATTTATGGTGAACATGCCATGTATATGGCTTTAGATGGATGGGCCGGTGGAGTAACAGTGGCTGGTAGGAAAATCTCCAATTTAAGATTTGCTGATGACACTACACTTATAGCAGCAAATGAGCAAGAAATGTATAATCTCCTGCGAAGAGTTGAGTACGAAAGCAATAAAGTTGGTCTGAAAATCAATAAAGCTAAGACAAAAATAATGGTGGTCGACAGATTCCACACACGACATATTCAACTGACTAACATGTTACAGGAATACCAGATAGTGGACATCTCGGGTCTAGTATAACTAACAATGGTAACTGGAAGCAGAAGTTCGGAAACGTATTGGTATGGCAAAAAGTTAGTCGCCTAACTAGTTAGTTGCCTAACTAAAGTTTGGAAAGACTATCTCTCAAAATATCAAAATGACACTGGTGAATGCCCTTGTATTCTCAATATTTCTATACGGGGCAAATACTTGTACAGTTCGCGGACGCGAGCATAAAACAATTGATGCCTATTCAGCTGGAATCTCATTCTACAAAGGTCTCAAAGCAGCTACACATAGAGAACAATGGAGAAAAATTGTTAGGAATATTGGAAGAAATCACGATCCTCAGTAATGGGTAAACAGAATAAGATGGGATTTCTACCTTTTAATCCTCAGAAAGAAGTCACGTTTCGATGAATTTTTGAAACATTTTATTGCATAAATTAAATATTGATCAACAATTTTAAATCTTTACTCCCAAGATTTTGCGGACAATCCAAACACTAAAATTCAAACAACCCCTGGATGTCATAGGTTACATCAGAGTTTCTATCGTCCCCCAGGATCGCAAGAAATCTGCAGGTAAACGTAATTAGAGGCAAATTCAATCTAACTACCATTTAGTTATCTGTGGAGTTAACAGCACGTGTCAGGTAATGAGTCCTCCATCGGGCGCCTCCCCACCGGTGAAGGTAGAAACTAGCATAGTGTTGCAGCAACATCAGTACTGAGGTTAAGCTTAAAATATACACAAAAAGCTAACATGAAGAAATTCGTGTTCCTCCGACAATAAATGCCGGCGGCACCCAGGTCTACCTGGCCTTTCGGCATACGACCTTTAGCTAGCCACTAACCTCTACGAGTCGGACAGCGCATTTGAGCGTGGCGCGTTGCAAGGAGCATCGCGGTGCTCCATACTACCCGTAATACCTATTTTGCGGTACGAACACCCGTCCGTGAAACGTAGACAGGCTCTCCTCTCCCACTCTTAGGTCTACGTAACCCCACGCCTTTTATAGGGAAAAGGTGTATGAGGGACGCAGCTCGTTCAACCTCACTTTGGTTCTGTGGAATGAGAGTGGAGTGGTCCCACGGGAGACTCGATTCGGATACTAGGAGTGTAGACCGGTGACGGCAACGCCGAAGCGCCCTGCGTGTGTTTCTAAAAACCCGACTCGCAAGCAGAGTTATATCAGTAGAAATGTTGTGTTGTATACAGTTAACTTCATATTTCTATCGCCCATTGAAAAAAGTGGCGGTACCCGCTGTCCAGGTACGTATCGCGATATTTGTTGTTTCGCCGACACAAATTTATTGATGTAAGTAATAAATCGAGCTTTTAAATGATAAAACCACAGAAAAAAATTATTTTTGTTACTTTCTACACATAGTTGTAGTGCTACCTCCAAGTCAACATAGTGGACGTACCGTGAGCGCCAAAAACCACTTTATAATATCTATATCAATAATAATATAACCTATAAAGTACCGAAGAAATAGAAACAAAACTAGTTGTCGGTCAAGATCCACACCGGTTTTCGAACCGTTGACAGGGCCGCACTTAAAATTAATCAACCATGACTTTGAATACTACTCACACTTCATCTCACGTCTCATATTTCAGTGTTGTCAACACATTGAAAGTTCCAACAAAAGAACAAGCTATAGTGCTTTCCAGTATTGAAGGAAGTTCATGACTATATCATAACCATCGATTCACTACTTGGTCCACGTAACGTATCCTTCGTTTTCAGAATTGCCAACAATAGAATATTTCTATATCGTTTATCTAAAAATACAGTTGATTTACTGCTACATTCCCATAAATATGTTAATATAAAAGAAACTCGGGTAGAAATAAGAAGACTTATCTCTCCAGCTCAAAGACTAGTAATATCAAATGCTTGTCCTACTGTTCCAAACACGTTAATTGAACAAGAACTACATTAGATGGGTATAAACTCCGTCTCAAAAATGACTCCTAAGAGTAGGTATGCCTGAAAGCGAATCAAACCATGTCTTGAGTTTTAGAAGGCAAATATTTATCACATCTTTAGAAAATATGTCTAGTCCTGATTCTTTCATTATCTCTCATGACAATACCAATTATGGATTATACCTTTCTATAGAATGATTTAAATGTACAACATGCAAGACTTAGACAATAGACAATAGACAATGGTCATTAGGAAGCCGAATGCTCTAACCAAGCAAACCCTACTACTTCTAATACTACTTCTAATACACACTCAGAAACTTCCCAAAACATATTACCTACAGTAAATGCATCCAATAACCAAACAGAACAACAAAGTTCTGACAAAGCTTATTCATCCACTTCTAGTGCACACCCAGAAATTTCCCGAGACACATTAATTACAGTAAAATCCTCTAATAACCAAACAGAACAAATTATGGAAACTGACGATAACCTGACAGGAGTCATAAGTAATAGAAGTGAAATATCTTCCTTAAAAATCCCAACATCATCAACCCCAAACAACATCAGAAATCCTACTTCAGTAAAAATAACACCATATAAAATTCTTACAAACGTCTCTAATCAACTAAAAAGGTTCGTCTCATCTTCTCTAGACATTAACGAAAATACCTCACGGACCGATTTATAGATATTTACTTATCTTGTAGTAATCAAACTAAAGAAAAAGTCAAAAAAGTCAACCATAAATTCCCGGAAAAACTTTTACTTTCTCTAGAATCAATTAAAGACAAAATAGAAAACAGATCACCACCACTTATACTAAACTATAATGAAGTATGTGACTTTCTAGAAAACCCACTATATGCCAAACATCCTGAAATATTTTCAAAAGCTTACTCGAATGAAACTGCTGAGCTCATTGAGATCCTTAATTTTGTTCACGCTTGTACTCATAATTCAAAATTAAAAAATAATATCACTAAATGAAAAAAGAAACTAGACCCCAATAATATCTTCCACAGAAAAGACAGATGAAAGTATCTCAATTCTAACATGTCCAATTCCTTTATTTTACAGTGGAATCTTAATGGGTTTTATACCCATTTAGAACAGTTAAAACTTTTAATAAATGAATCATGTCCAAAGATCTTATGTCTTCAAGAAACTCATTTTAAATAAGCTAATATAAATCTTCAAAATTATCAATGTTTTCCAAAAATCAAAGTAGCACGACAGGCCAGTGGCGGAGTAGCTATCTTCGTAAGTACATACCTAGAAGCTAAGCAAATTGCATTAAGTGCTAATCTCGAAACTGTAGCAGTGATTATTACATACCAAAAACATAATATATGCGACATTTTTTACCAAAACCTAGCGAGCTAGTCCTACAACCTCTTGATCAAATTCCACATCCAATAATAATTTTAGGGGAAATGAGCTATCATTATTCTTCATGGGGAAGCCCTAAACAAACAAATATGGTAATCTCACGAAACATCTCATGGACTCTTGTAATCTACAATTATTTAATACAGGAGAACCTTTTTCTTTTTTTTTCGCCTTTATAGAGGGGGGTCTGGAATCTTCAAAAGACATCTCAGTCCAGGACGCTGCCTGACTAACCTTAGTGCAGGATTCGTTCTGCGTACTCCCGGCGATAGTTCCCGAGGTACTTTAAAATGCCCTCTCGTCGCCGAGTCTACGCCGAACGCCTACCTGCTAAACCAGACCCCCCTCTGTCATCCAGCGATCCGGAAGCGGAATTGCGAAGCACTACCTTTATTCATTCATTCTCCATTCATACACGTCCACACTCCATTCATCAGCAAGGAGGCTCCCAAACGGGCATTTCCTTTTTCCCCACAGTCTGACTCACGCCTATCTAACTCAAACAGTGTGACTCACTTCTCTAGCTTCAACTTCCAGCATATTTCACTCTTACCCTTGCCGTTGATCCAGCTGTCTTTCTTACTCTTCCTTTTTCTTGATCACTGCACGGATATAGCTGTGTATGTTAGTCCAACCTGATTTATTTTCAATCATTCTCTCAATCATTTCTCTTACTGTAACAAAATTCACACCTGTCTCTCTCTCCATTCTGTTCCTTTCCACTATCCATCTGCTGCAATCTAACATCGTATGTGTTACAGTGTCCGAGTATCCACAGTATAGGCATTCATCTGTGTCAGCCTTTCCGAACCTAGAGAGGTAGGCCCTAAAACATCCGTATCCTGTGAGAACCTGCGTCAGGAAATAATCCAGTTGCCTGTGGCCACATTCCACCCAATCTCTTATGTTCGGGATCAGCATTTTCGTCCACTGTGCCACATCCTCCGTGTTGTTTCATTCTTCTTGCCATCTTTCAATTGACCTTTCCCTTTCCTGTCTTCTCTCGGCCACAGTAAGGTTTGGGCCTCTTCTCTCATAGAGCTCTTTTCTTTCCACCGCCAAAACATGCAACGGAATACATCCAGTGATGGTCCACAAGGCTGCCGCAGACACAGTCTTGTAGGCGCATGCCACTCGCAAAAGACTTGTTCTGTCCACTTTCAAGAGCCTCCTATAGGCCGTTATCTCTAGCGCCTCGTCCCAGACTGGTGCCGCGTAGAGGACGATCGACTGTACAACACCTTGTAAGACCCTCCTCCCTTCGGATTTGGGTCCCCCAATGTTGGGCATCACCCTCCCCAACGCACTATTCGCAGTCTTCCTGACCACCTCCCGAGAATCTACCTGGAAATCTAGATTTAACTTCTATAACGGCTCTTTTTCCGCCATAAGTTTATCATTATGTAGTCAATCCTTCTCAACGTTTCTCACGTGGAATACTTTAAAATCGTTATATGACAGTAATCACTGTTCTATCTACATATCTTTAAATGAAATTCAATCTCTAAATTTTAAAATCTATCAATCCTGGAAATTAAGTACTGCAAACTGGTCGTCTTATCAAGTCGATATTGAAAAGAACGTTGAAAACTATATATATCAAGTGATGATATAAACTCTAATATTACGTTCTTAAACAACATAATTGTAGAAGCAGCTCTAAAAAATATAGCTAAAACGAAGCTCTGCAAAAGACCTCCAGTATTTTGGTGGAACAATGAAGTAGCACATGCTCTATCTTCTAGCAATCATGCTTTTAGTGTACTTAAAAAACATAATACTAATGAAAATGTACTTAATTTCAAAAAAATCAGAGCTACAGCTAGATATCTCATAAAGAAAAGCAAGAGAGAAACCTGGAGAGAGTATGTATCATCTATCAATTCTTCAACACCCTCCGAGGTTATCTGAACTAAAATTCATAAACTTAAAGACTCCAATTCTTTTAGACATATAAACACCTTAACACACAAGAATAAATTACTTGTAAAAATACAATCCGAGAAGCTTAAACTGATGAAAAAAAATTCTAGCGACAAAATATTTCTTACGATTCCCTAACAAATAAGAAAAACATAAAAGCTTCTACAATCCTCATTAACAACTCTGACAGCCTCTTAAGTATTTCTACAACTCTTCAAGAGTTAGAGCTTTCTCTCTCAAATATAAAAAACACATCTGCAGGACCAGATAATTTTCTATCAGTTTTCATAAAAAACTTACCATTCGGAGCCAAATTAATTCTGTTAGATTTATTTAATACCTGCTTCCTAAAGCATGAACTCCCAGACCTCTGGTCTCAAGCAATAATCATTCCCATTATTAAGCCTAACAAACCAAAAGACAACTGTACCTCTTACCGACCTATCTCTATTACATGTTGCATATGCAAGATCCTAGAAAAAATTTAAACCTCCGCCTTACATGGTACTTAGAAAATGATAATTTTCTTAGAGTAGGTTTTAGAAGAGGTAGATCCACATTAGATAATCACGTTTCATTACAGACTTCAATTAATGAAGCTTTTGCAAATAACCAAAAACTCAATATTTTTCGATGTAGCCCTAGCCTACGATAGAGCATGGATAGAGCACTGTATTCTATAAACATTGAAAGATACTGACATTCAAGGTCACATACTTGCATTTATAAAAAAAGTTAAAATAAATGGTGTTACAAGCTAATCTAAGACACTAGAGAATGAAATCACTCAAGGTTCGATTCTTAGTCCAACTTTATTCTATATCGCTTTTAATAGTATTATAGATGTAATTAAAGCACCAATTAAAGCTAGTCTTCACGCAGATGACATTATTATTTATACTAAATCGAATAATGGAATGACTGCAACTAAAATTATACAAAATTTTCTAAATCAGCTTCATAATTAGACGATAAAAACGGGATTTGTTTTTCTACTGAAAAAAAAAAACACTATACGTTATTTTTAATAAAAATAAAACCCACCTCACAACTAGTCTAACATTAAATAATTTACCTTTAGAGCAGTCAAAAGAAATAAACTTTCAAGGTCTAACTTTTGAGAGAACTTTAAATTGGAATTAGTACTTAAATAAACTGCAGCTTTCCTCCCAAAAGAGATTAAATATACTAAAAATAGTATACAACAAAATTTTGGGGTACTGGTTATAAAATATTAATTAGGCTTTACAAATCACTCATTAGAAGTAAAATCGATTATGGTTGTATATGTTATGTTGCTATATGTAAAACCACTTTTAAAAAACTAAACAGTATGCAATCTACAGTTTTGAGATTAGCACTGGGAGCTTTTAAACCTAATCCGGTTAGTAATATGAAAGTTCTAACTGGAGAATATTCCCTACATATCGAGACGAGAGCAACTATCCTTAAACTATATTGCAAAGATATCATTTTAGAAATAGCATCCTATATTCTTCCACATCTGCAGCCCTTGTTTTCCTCCTAACAAAAAGACTAAAAACTCCTCATAGAAAGAATAAAGCTCACAACTTTCGAGGAATTAAATCAATGTATCGCTAAATATAATTGACTTAACACTTACAAAGTATCTCAAATCAACTACAAATTCCACAATAATTAATCATCTATTCATGGAAATTCTAGACCACTATCCTAATTATTTGCAAATCTTTACCTATGCCTCTAAGACTCCCTATGGTTACGCTACTGCCTACTACTGCAAAGAAAATTCCTATAGCATATCGATACCAACAAACTGCAGTATACTGTAAAGGTACCAAAGGTACTTTGGGTACCTTTACATATAGGTATTTACGGAACTGATAAATAAAAGTCGAATGAGCTCAAGCCATACTACAAAATTGAAAACATATATGTACACCGATCTAAAGAATCTGGTTAAAATCCACTGTACTTATATATGGCAAATCATTGGGAAAAATTATGTACAAAATTAAATGCAATTTGCCCAAAAATAAATGCTGTCCTGGAGACTCCTTCAAACAGAAGAAACCAAGTTATTACTAACCATCTAAGAATTGGCCATGCTGCCTTAATACACAAATACTTAATAACAAAAGAATCACTACCTATCTGCTCCAGCTACTATAATTCACGAACCGTTAAACATATACTGCTTGATTGTCCTCAATTCCTGGAAAAAAAAGATCCCACGGATTCACAGATGATAATCTCAAAATAGTTCTCACCAAAAAAATTTCAACAGTGTTAACCTATTTAAAATACATCAAGTTATTCAATTGTATTTAATGTAATATTGCTTGTATTTGTTATATCCACTAATAACCCTGTACGGTTGATGTGGTTTTGTAATTAAATAAAAAAAAATTACTTTATTGTATTTTGTCCTCCTACTAATAATCCTCAGTGGTTGACGCGGTTAAATAAAAAAAATGTAGAACCATAAAGTCAATATCCGCTAGATTTTATAATATCCGCTTTAATTAGATTTTGCTATCAAAATTATTTATTGACAGAATTATTGTTTCCTTTTATAATTATTTAAGGAAATCAAAAAGGCTTGATTTTTACGATAAGTTAATAATCTGGATGAATATTCGAATCTCCACTCGAAATAATTCTAGGAGCCAGTCTACTCGTAACCAATATTCTGTGAAGATCCTTTCGTAAGGTATTATATTTTTAAAATGCAGAAGTCACTGATTGCTTTCGCTGTACTGTGTTTGGCAGAGTTATCTTATGCGGCATACCCCATTAAAGTGAGTAACATATCTTTGTAGATTTATAATTTATGGATTATTTTTAAAAGCTTCTTTAAGTGGTTATCAGATTTTTTATAACTATAAAATTCTTTCTTTTACTGTAATTGCCAATTGTAGGATATGCATTTTCTTTTCTCGACTGTTTTTAAGGTGAAAAAGAAAATACAGCACACTTTTTAATGTCAATAGAATATAGTTAGCTTTTAAGTTTATATTTTATTAAAATATTAGTTAAGGTGGATATTATCATCTGTGGTATAAAGTTTCAAAGGAAGCGTTCCAGTATTATGTAAAGATTTTTGACCCTCCCTCCCCCATGTAACGAGACGTAATGTTTTTCTGTTCTTTACCCTACCTAAACGTTACCAACACCCAAGTGATCATTTTTACCTAAAAGTAAACATATTTTGCGAATAGTACCGGAAATTCGGTAAATTAACTTTGGATTTTTTTAATAGCATTTGCGGTAATCTAGGTTTCTACCTATTATAGCGATAATAAACTTTAACTATAAGTAAAATATATAAGTAAAATATACAGTAGTCGCCAAATATGAAGAACTAAAGGCGCTCATTTATGATACTTCGAGCACGCATACCGGTAGATACAATTGGTATAGTTTATTTCACGAAAAATGGTTGAGGGCTTAATGATTGCAATAAAACCCGACCGCAAGTACTCCAGCTTAGTCAACATTAGTTGAGCAGGTAAGTATTCAGGTAAAATTGAAGCTACTGTGGAGTGTCGTTATCTTGTTTGTATAATAAATTCCTGGTAATATAAAAACGATTAAAAAATCGTATAAAATTATAAAAACGATTAGAATACATTTTATTTTATAAAGTTGTAAACATTTTAACAGTGAGTTTCACTATCAACGGTTGATCTTTTATTGACCACAATAAATTTGTTGATCGTTAAGTATTTCCTGGAATAATTATACAGGTTCCCTCTATTCTGTATAATTTGTAAAAGTATATAAAACCGATGAGAAATTTTTAAATATACATTTTGTTGAAAGTGTTACAAGTGTTACCAGTGTTATACCTATTTATACCTATAAAACAGCATTATGTGGCGTCCGTGGAAAAACATTGATGGTGCTTCTTCCAGTGTTCCAGCAAAGAAAAAGCATTTATCTGCTGACGCTAGAGAAATCGTAAAAACAATATATAGTTCTTTACTTACAAGAGGACTTACTGTTAATACTGCTGCCAGTGAAATATCTGATTTAACGAAAATACCTCTAACCACAGTGAAAAGAATTACATTAAATCCCATTAAGTCAAGAAGGAAGCGTAAGGATGCCGGTCCTACTAAATGTATTGACGAAAGTGATAAGGACTTAATAAGACGAAAAATTTACACAATGTACGAAGAGCAACGGATACCTACATTAGATGCTTTAAAACAACGGCTTACTAATGATGATACACAAATAAACTGTAGCCGCATTAGTCTTTGGAAGATTTTGTCTAAAATGGGCTTCAGATATCGTACAATTGACAAAAGGCAAGTGCTTGTGGAGTCCCATCGTTTACAAAAGTGGCGTACTGAATATATAACTACCATAAAAGAAAGTACCGTACAGAAGATCGACTAATAATTTATCTGGACGAGACATGTTTTGACACTCATGAAACACCATCCAAAGGATGGTCCGATTCTTCCAACAGGTGTCAAACAAAAGCTCCATCAAACAAAGGGAAAAGAATAACAATTTTACATGCAGAATCAGAAAATGGTTGGGTCCCAAATGCCTTATGGCTTTCTGCAAAGAACATTAAAGACTCCTGCGTGGACTACCATGAGGATACAACGGCAGAGCTTTTTGAGCAATGGTTTAAGAATTGTCTTATACCTAACCTTCCTCAAAATAGTGTGATAGTAATGGACAATGCAAGTTACCACAGTCGTCAATTACATAAGTCTCCAAGTGCAAATAATACGAAAATTGAAATTCAAAACTACCTGTTAGAAAACGATATATATTTTGAAGAAAGTTATTTAAAAAATGAACTGTTAGAAGTGTTAAAGTCATTTTCTATTAAAAAAGTATATGTTTGTGACGCATTGGCCGAGGACATGGGACGTACAGTGTTACCGCTTCCGCCCTACTATTGTTTATTTAATCCCATAGAGCATATGTGGCACCAACTAAAGTCAAATGTTAGGTCACAAAATGTTTCTCCGACTTTAAGTGGTAGTGTAGTCGAATTAATAAGGAAATGTGTTGATGATATCTCCCCAGAAAGTTGGAAAAATTCAGTACGCCATGCAATGAACGTTGAAAATTCATATGTTACTTTGAATCACATAATTAAACCAATTGTTATTAATCTTGAAGAGGATAGCGACAGCGAAACAGAATTAGGTATTTAGGAATTCATAAATATATTTTGATTATTTTGGGTATTTTTTTTTGTAAATATTAACTTTTTTTTTCAATTCATCTATTTTTTGTACATTATGTATTCGTTTGTATGTATATACTGTAAATAGAACTATTATTACTGTATATTTTTAACGATATCCGATTAGGAAGAGCAAAAACTTTTAAACACGCCAGTTTTTTGCGACAGTCCTAAGCCTGTAAAAAGTGTGAAGGAAAGTACCTTTCTGAATTTAGATCCATATACTACAATTATTCACGTAGAACAAAAAAACTATTTTCTTCATGTTAAAAATTGTTCAATTATCAAGTATATTCACTTGAACAACCTGAAAATACCATATGAAATAATTTAATAAATTTTTATAATCGTGTATTACACAGCTACCAATGAAATATATTAAATAATAAACTTTCTGAAGTGCGACCCTGTGTACTTCGGTAGTTTATTGAGAGACTCTTTAGATGGAGATGCAGTGGCGTGCATCTCCATCTAAATTGCATTTTTTAAGGACTCTTCTTTAATGAAAAAATTTATTTAAAAATTCCTTTATAAAAGATATATATTAAAACACACTATCGGGCTACATCACAGAATGTTTTCGGAATTAATATTCCATCATCAGTGCTCACTGGATGTTCATGTTTTGAGTCACTAAATTCTTGGGTAAAAACCCTTTAAATGTTGTTAAATTAAATTTGAGTTACGTTATTAGATTTTATATACTAGGATGTTTAAGTTACAACAGGAATAGATAACATGGCAACGTAAGACTCTACTGGAGGTTGCTAGTCCTGAGACAAAGTGTCTAAGAGGACTTGTTGATAGCACCTCGTTGCTATCAACAAGTCCTCGTAGACACTTTGTCTCAGGACTAGCAAATTCCAGTGGAACCTTAAATTTATTGTAATGAAAGATACCAAGAGTTTCTTATTCTTATTTCACAAAATTGGTATTTTTTTGTACATCTTTTAGTAAGCTGGTTTATATATACATAGAAAATTTTTAAAAAACTTAGTGTAAACATATTCAATATACTTATAAGAATATTGAAAACTACGTTTCGTTATAAATCAACTACATAATATTTTTACCTATTGCTTGTGAAGTTTGACGTTTGATATCTTCTAAAGTACCCCTTCTTTTTTTTGTTTTATCAAAATCTATAATATAAAAATGAATCGCAAAATGTGTTGGTAAGCTCATAACTCAACAAAGCATGGACCAATCTTAACAATTCTTTTTTAAAATGTTCCTTAAAGTCTGCGGATGGTTTTTATGGCGAGAAAAATTCGAATAATTTCCGGGAAAATCCTAAAACCTGTGATTAGCTTTTTTTCTTTTTCCCATACAAATATTTTCTAACTAAATGTAGAGTCAATTTGAACTTTATTGCTATTCAATAAAGTTTATGTTAAATTACAAGCACTTACTGTTGTCTAAACAATGTAGGTGTGTTCCTAACGTCGAAGAGTCAATTTACGCTTTATTGTCGTTGCACAAAGTTTAAATTCAATCAAATGTATGTGTGTGCGCGTTCGTGTGTTTGCGTGTTCGCGTTGGAGGATTTAATGCGTTCACACAAAAGTAATAATATCGTGAAACCGACCAAACTGAAAAGTCAAAAAATGTAAGAGCTATAGATTTGATTGGTCTCGCAATATTCTTTGTTTTGTTTTAGTTTCGGAACGCGACATAAATTACATCAGTTTTCACGTCGTTGCATCTGTCAAACAAACCGCATTAAAAAGCGTTTATTATCTTTATTAATTAATTGATTATTAATTTAATATACTCTATTATACACATACAACATTGTTTTGGCTTAAAGGACTTTATTATATCGTGTTTTGTGCAAAGTGTTTTAATACCTGTAATTAATAATTATTAAGTATATTCGATATGCCTCCTATAAGACGAAATAATTTAGGTAGAAGAACCGGAAATACTACAAACCAAACTAATTACCGATCTAATCATACTGCACAAGAACGTGACGACCGAAATGAACGTGAAAGAATTTGTATATCACGAACGCGAGAAGCGAGAGCGAGAGATTCAACTAATAATCGCGCTGATTTCAATAACGATTTGTCAATCGACTACAGTAACTACCAATGTCTTACTATTGGATTTATGAACTTTGTTTACTCTCATTGTAAGGCATTGGAATACAAAAATGAAGCCAATGGATTGTGTTGCGCAAATGGGAAAGTGAAATTAATACCATTGGATCCACCACCAGAGCCATTGTACTCATTTTTTTCAGGAATAAGACCAGATTCCATACACTTTTTGTCAAATATCCAACAATATAACAATTGCTTTCAAATGACGTCATTTGGGGCAACAAACTTAGTTCGGGAAAATTTCATGCCACCTTTTAAGGTATGTATTATAGCAGTTAATCATTCAAAAGGTGTTTCCAGATGTTGCTCAAAATTACAGAAGCCATGATTGGTTTAGCGAACGAGCTATATTGACTGCAAAAAACATAGATGTAAATGAATTAAATTTCAAAATTCAAGAACAAATTTCAGACGAATTGAGGATATATAAATCAGTTGATTCGGCTACTAACCAAGATGATGTCGTCAACTATTCGCCTGAATTTTTAAATTCGCTGGAGTTACTAGGATTGCCACCTCAAAATCTTCAATTAAAGGTTGGATCGGTAGTTGTAATGCTGAGAAATATTAACCAACCGCGTCTTTGCAACGGCACACGGTTAGCGATAAAAAAATTATTGAACAACGTGATAAAAGCAATTATACTGAAAGGAAAGTATAAAGGAGAAGACGATTTGATACCACGCATCCCAATGATTCCGACTGATGTACCATTTGAATTTAAACGACTACAGTTTCCAGTGCGGCTTGCTTTTGCTATGACCATAAATAAGTCCCAGAAGCAATCATTAGGTGTTTGTGGTATTAATTTAGAAAACCCATATTTCTCACATAGTCAATTGTATGTTACCTGTTCCCGTGTTGGAAAACCATCAGATTTGTTTGTATATACACCAGGTAATCAGACAAAAACATTGTATATCATAAAGCATTATAATAAAAATAAAACAGATTTTTGTTAATAATTATGATTCACTTGATTTACAATAAAGCGATTACTAAAAATACTTATAATATACGTTTTATTGCATTATTCTTTATTACATCGGTTATTAACCCTATGTTAATAATAATAATAATAAATAATTATCTCTATGTTTTGTTATTGAAGCACCCAGATTATAAATATTTGTCACCTTTAGGTTCCCACTATCCCTTTAGATTATTTTTCAATCAGGTTTGAACCTTAAGTTCCCCTCTTATCCCAGTCGGGGTTTTTAGTGGGTCTAAAAGGGCCAAAGTTCGTAGAAGCGAAGATACTTAGGTCACCCGAGCTTAATCTCACACACCGCCCTATCATCATGGTGACGGTTCTGTTCAGGAGAATTAAAGAAATAAACTGCCACATTCCAAATCTATTTGACAGAACGAAGTCTGTCGGGTCCGCTAGTATTTAAATACATTAAATACTATGTCACGACTTTGTCATAATATCACGGATCTACACTTTTTATTTTCCACGATGGCAGGCATTATCCAAATCACCATTCACTTTGAAAATACAGACACAAGAAACAAGCAATTACATCTGTATATGTATAATCGTTACTGACAAGTAGTTACACTACTGACAGTAAGCCAGAATAAGGTTTACAGGTGTTAGTGGGCGTGTAGAATTTTAAGTAACCGAAATCCGGTTTGTGCGCTGGTTCTTCAGATTTGGCAATCACTGTAGAAATATTACATTTTTTTACATTTTCCTTACTTAGCTAAATCCTTGCATACTTTTTCGGTTTCATCCCTATGTCTTCTTCTCATGCATTTGTATTTTAACTTTTTTTTTAATAATAAACTCTTAAAACAAAACATTTATTTCTAAATTATGCAATACAATTTAAAACGGAAACCTAACTGAAAAACCTAACTGTTAGAATACGATTTTATTCAAAATAAATTCGTATTCTTAACAAAAATTAAAAATAAAATCACGAGGTAAAAAAAAATAAAACACGCCTTTGATATGAAATCTTTCTTATTTTAATAGTTTTTAATATCTACTTTCTTTGGTTTGCATCGCTGTCCAGAATATTCAGAGCGTTCTTGTATGCAACCACATCTCAAACGTCTTTAGATGATTGATCCTATCAGCCTTCACAGACCAGGTCACGGTGCCATGTAACAGCACAAAACATATAGTATTTGATCAACCTTTGGCGTAAATTTGACTTTAAATTTTAAGCTCTGGTTACAGAAGAAAAATTTCCGATTCTAACAAAATTAGAAACCTTGTGCGAGCTGCACAATCAATCCCTTTGATTGATTCTTGCACTTGATCCCTTTACTTAAGTCTAGTCAATCTATAATGTAGCATCTTAGATATTTAAAGTGAGTAACTCCCTTAATATTTTATTGAGATATCTATAGGGAGGTTTTGTCTCTGTAACACATTTATTTTTAGACCCATTTGTCTTCTTGTCGTCTTTATGTAATCAACAATCTTACTACAACAACTATTGAAGGCTCTGGAGACTATCGCATAAGATAATAGTGTAGCTGAGATTATTAATGACTTCACCATTGATTTTCACTTTAAAATTTTTATCTTACAAAGCCTGTTTGAAAGTCATATCCGAGTATATATTAAATAAGAGCGCAGATAGAACACCTCTTTGAATGTAACATTTGTCAGTTAATCTCCCATCGACTCGTAAGACTGCTTTCTGCTTCCAGTATAAGTTTTTTATGATGAATACATCTTTACCATTAATGTCTTTGGTTCTTACTTTGTTCGAAAGCGCTCCATGCTTTACCCTATCGAAAGCCACATCGTAATCAATGAAAGCCACAAATCTTTATGTTAGTCGCGGCATTTTGGAGAAGCGAAAAAGTGACTCAAGGGTACCTTGCACATTCCTAAACCCAAACTGGGTTTCGTACAGGTCTCTTTCTCACTGACTTCTGATTCTTCCATGAATAAGCGAAGAAAAATTTTCAGTAGTGTGTGGCTCATCAGACTAATTAATCTGTAATCTTCGCATATTTTTGCAAGCTGTTTCTTTGGAATTGCAATAAAAACTTACTTCAGCTATTCCTCGGGCATTTCATTAGTAGTATATACATCAATAAAAAGTTTAACTAAAGCACTGATGTAATTCTCTTGCATAATTTTTAAGAGTTCAGTTGGGATTTTGTCTGGTCTAGTTGCCTTTTTGGGGGTTTGGCTATTTTTACTGCTGTCAGATTTTAAAATTTCAGGTTCTTCTTCGGGTTTGAAACGGGAGGCATTATTTGGCATTAACGTACATGCTTAAAGATGTCATAATATATCTGTAGACATGTACTGTTATTTTATTGACTTCCAAAAGATATTTTATTGTGTTAAACACTCTATATTGATCGAAGTTCTAAGAGACATTGGCTTGGATGGCAGAGATGTTCGCATAATTGCCAATTGGTATTAAAATCAAACAACACCAATTTTAGTAGACGGTTTGGAGTTACATATTCTTAATATTAAAAGAGGAGTACGGCATTGATGCCTCTTGTCACCCCTGCTTTTCAACGTTTATCCTGAAAGAATTTTCAGAACGGCACTTTTTAAAAAACAAGAAGGAATAATTGTGAAGTCATCAATAATTTTCGATATGCGGACGACATAGTACTCCTAGCATCTATCAAAAAGATCTGCAAACATTACTTGACAGCTGTAAGCAGGCAGATATCAGTTCACCCTCTTTATCAGTAGTGAACAAGGCCGTGTCATAAGCTGACTCGGCCGAAGCTGAAAATACTTTTTGATATTGTCATTCAGCTTACTAAGACCTTTCAAAAAAATGTCTTACAGATTTGGTTCTACATTGCAATTGTTAACTCAAACATGTCGCACGTAGCTTGATTTTCAACATTCTTCATGCACAGTAAAAGCTGAAGGAACTGATTTTATCAGTAGTGGTGAGGATGTTTTCTTGCGCTCCCTGCATGTTCTTATTTAAAACATACAATCTCCCAAAAATATCTGCCAAAAACGCAACTTTGGTGCACCATGTGTCAACACTAAGGAAATTGGCATATTCAGACTGTTCACAAGTAAAAAATACTAACAGCTCCTCTTTAAGTTCATAGAATCTTTAAAGAACACGTCCACGAGATAACCATCTTAGTTCTGTATGCAACAATTGTTGCGTATGCTCAGAATCCATAGCAGAACAGAAACTGTTGGTCAATAATGGGGTTGTAAAACATCGATGCTGGGCTCGATGTTGTATTGCCATCGATGGTACGGTTTCGATGTTTAATCAATGGTAACCATCGATGTTTTTCCAACGATGCTCATCTTTTGACTGACGTTTGAGTATCTTCAAACGCTATCGCCACAAGCAGTAATATATGTTGAACAAACACACGTCTGCATACGATACTGCTGGTACCGCATTTTGATTGTCGAGTGTTGAACTATTGAAACAGCAGAAAAGCGTAGAACAGAAGTTTTATTCAATGAAAAATAGTCGGTAAAAGTTATTACCATGGCGTGGTTAGGAATCTCTGTTGCAGATTCTTTGTTTATATCTGATTTGATATGGAAAAGTTTATGATCATTATTCAGATTTTGTTTATTATAAATTAAAACAGTTTTATTGTCACTATGAGTTATTCACATTTCCTTTTAGGATTTCGGCGAACCATTGAAGACCGACTTTAAAATCTGGCACGACAACTGCGAACTTTATATTCCCGGTGTAACACAAAAAGAAATCAACAGAGTCAGAGAAGGACACTTTGATACAGATAACCTAGCCATTAAGGTAAGTAAACCAGTTGTTAAACGTAAGAATTTTATAGCTTTGAATTTAACATTACAAATTATTGTCTCTTGTGCAAATTCTTTGTAAAACATTTGTCTGCTTGTTTTAAAACAAATATTCGTATCACAATCATCCACTGACGACGATTATCTCTCAGAAACATCACAAAAGTTCCAAAAATCTACCTTTTAATTGCCTACTTACCTTCACATTAGTTAAATGAAATTGTCACGCGATATGAAATAATCCAACAATTGATTGCAGAGAACAGAGGCTGATGTATCTTTATAAGAGACAAATTTGAAGGACACCAAGATTGGACAACTTAAAAAATACGAAGGTTATCATTGCATAAGAAAGGACTTCCTGAGAGCCAGTGGCGGCATCTCAATTTTTGTTTCCAGATATGTGTTTTCTGAAATAGAATGGAAGACGGAAGATGGACGAAGAGATTATTGGAGTGGAGACCAAGAGCCGACAAGCGAAGTCGAGGCAGACCACCCACCCGATGGACCGACGACCTAAGGAGAATAGAAACAAACTGGATTGCAGCAGCTAGAGATAGAGAGAACTGGAGACGTTTGGAGGAGGCCTATATCCAACAATGGATGTGAAAACGGGGCTGGATGATGATGATGATGTGTTTTCTACACGTCACATGCTCACTACTAGCCTTGAAGCAATCGCAGTCTTACTCGCGCCATTACCGCATACGTACGACCTCAAATATTGAATAAAATATTGATTTATTGAAACTCCATATATCAGCAATCTATACAAAAATAAAGGCGACAGAAAAGATTGTAAGAACTACCGAGGGCTTAGTGTAACTAACTCAATCTGTAGAGTCTACGGCAAGATAATTAAAAGCCGAATTGAAGATTGCTGGGAAGACGCTGAAGATCAGAGTGGCTTTCGTACTGGTCGTTCTTGTATAGACAATGTGTTCTGCCTAAAACAAACAATAGAAAAGCGTTTGGAACATAATATGGAGACACACATGGTATTTATTGATCTTCAAAAAGCGTATGACAGTATCCCATTAGCCAAGCTATGGCAGGTGCTAGAAGACAAGAATATTGCACCGATTTACATTAATGCTGTAAGGGAGTTGTACGATGATATGACGAGTGTAATAGAGATTGGACAAAAAGTGACAAAAAAGATAAAAGTGACCAAAGGACTTCGCCAAGGCTGCTGCATTGCACCTACACTCTTTAAGATTTATTTGGAGGGGGTTTTGGATATTTGGAAAAGAAAATGTGAACGTATGGGTGTTAAAATTGGAGACCATACACTGTACAGTTTGCATTTTGCTGATGACCAAGTAATACTTGCAGAAGATCAAGATGATATCCACTACATGTTACGAAAAATAGATGAAGAATATACTAAGTGAGGCTTATTAATTAATCCATCAAAAACAGAGTATGTAGTAGTGGGAGGTGAAGAAAAGCACTTAAAACTAGGAAGCAAACAAATTCAAAATACTGATAGCTATAAATATCTCGGTGTAAACATTACAAACAATGGTCGAAATACAAAAGAAATAGCTACTAGAATTGGTCAAGGAAATTCAGCAATACGTCAACTGAATAGTATACTTTGGAATAACCACATCACCCGAAACACAAAAATTAGGATATACAAAAGTATCACAGAAAGCATTGCTACATATGGTTCAGAGCTTTGGGTAATAAATAAAAATGACGCATCCAAAATAAAAGCAATGGAAATGAATTATTGGAGAAGATGTTGCCAACTCACTAGAAGAGATAGAGTAAGGAATACTGAAATCAGAGAGCGTATGGGCATAGACATTGACGTCCTGGAAACTATAGAATGCAAAAGGCTGAAATGGTATGGCCATGTAGAAAGGATGAATAATCAACGATGGCCAAAGAGAATGTTACAGTGGATCCCCACCAACCGCAGGAAAAAGGGAAGACCAAGAAGATCGTGGAGACAAGAAGTAAAAGGTGCAATGGAAGATAGGGGTCTACAAGTAGATGACTGGAAAGATCGCAAGCGTTGGAAGCTAGGTTGCGAGAAACGGCGGCAGCTGTAATAAACTCGTTATATATATATATATATATATATATATATATATATATATATATATATATATATATATATATATATATATATTGATTTTAGCAAAAAAAAATTTTCTTCTTCTTTTTATGTTGACATGACTGTTTTTTAATGTGCCTCCAGTAAGTTGTCGTTCCATAGTTTTCGTGGTCTTTCTACTGATCGTCTTCCTATTGGAGATCCGTCTCTTGCCGTCTTTACTACTCTATTTGTTGTCATTCGGCTTATATAATCGTTTCATTCTACTCTTCTATTTCTTACCCAGTTCTTGATGTTCTCCACCTTGTATTATTTCTACCTCTATTTTTTGTCATTCGACTTATATGATGTTCCATATGTTCCATTCTTATCCATTTACCATTACCATTATCATCAATATTTCTGTTTTCATCTCTGCTGATTCTAACATCTTTTTTGTCCTCTCTATGTCAGGTCGTGTTTCTGCCGCGTATGTCATTATTGGTCTGATAACGGTTTTGTAAATTTTGTCTTTCATTTCTTTGCCGATTTTTTAATTTCTCCATACTATTTCATTCAGGTAGCCTGCGGCTTTGTTTGCTCTATTCACTTAATCTTCCACTTCAGTTTCGAGCTTTCCTAGTCAATGTGGTGCCTAGATATTTAAATTCCATCGCTTGTCCTATTATCTGACCTTCCAGCTCCAATTTACATCTTAGTAAATTTGTTGTTGTAACCATGCATTTTGTGCAGCATACGTTGTAAATCGTCGTCACTTTGATAGAGTAGTATTACGTCGTCTGCAAAGCAGATTATTTTAAGTTGTTTTTCTCCCATTTGGTATCCTTTCTTAGTTATTACTTTTTTTTATTATTTCATCCATAATCAGGTTGAATAATAGAGGACTCAGGGAATCTCCCTGTCTTATCTCATTGCCAGGTTCAATAGGGTCGGTTAGTTCTTCTTCTACTTTTACTTTTATTGTGTTGTTTTGGTAGATATTTTCGATCATTTTGATGATTTCTAGAGGTATCTCTCTTGCGTACAATAAGTGGATAACGTCCTTTAATTTGATCCGATCAAATGCCTTCTTAAGGTCCACGAAACATGCCGGTTAGTTGTATTCCAATGATTTCTCTTGCACTTGCCTCATTATAGCTATAGCATCGGTGCATGATCTTCCCGACTTAAAACCTTGTTATACTTCTGCTAGTTTTATAATTTTATTCAGTTTATAAGTTCATCCGTTCTCCATTTTTGTTTTTAACATCCTCGTTATGTTTTTGTTTAATTCCGGGTGTTACTTGATTGCCTATTCGAGCGTTAAAATCCACCAGTATTGTCATCTTCCCTCTGACTTGATCTACTACTTGTTGTAATTGGTCATAAAACTTTTTTTCTTGTTGTTTGAAGCTAGTTATTTTCTGGCTGTATACTCCGATAATGTTCAGGTCTTCCTTCTCCATTTTTATCTTTGTTGTTACCATTCTTTCTGATATGCATTGACACTCTTTGATGTGATTTTGCTACCTTTGGTGTATTAGTAAGGCTACACCTTCTTTGGCCCTGTTTACTTTTGCTACTTCACTGTAGATAAGTATGTATTCACCTAATTTTGATTGACCTTTTCCTTTCTTTTTTGTTTCCTGTAGAGCACAAATGTCTATTTTTTTTTTCTCTTTCTCTTAGGTTATTTCTTGGTCCCTTGAGTTGAGCGATCTGATATTCCAAGTAGTAATTCTCATCTGGGTTCTGGATGTTTTTCGCTTGTCCATATTTCTTGCCGTGGTCGTCTGCATAGTATCAATCCGGTTCCGAGGCTGTACATTGTTTCTTTGAGCACTATTTATTTTTACGATTGGTAGGTTGCTAACCTTGCCAATCACCCTTCACATTTTATCCGGGCTTGGGGCCGACTGTGATAACCGCAGAGCTACTCACTCCACCTCGCAATCACCCCAGGCAGTGTTCAAAAAAAAAAAAAATAAATAAATAAACAGATTAAAATAGTATAAAACATAATTTTCTCTACATTTGCAACAATTTCAGTTGTTACCAATTTTGTCTTAAAGTTGAAAATGGCGGAGTAATGGTTTAAACACGGTTCTCCTTTACATTCAAATGGCGGCTAACGCAACGGTAGGATTCAATCGCGATTTCAAATTTACACTACTATTGACCCTCCTAAAGGTTAGAATCATAAAATTTGGTGTAGCTGGCCATGCAAGGCTAGGCCTTTTTTCGTCTAATAAAACTGGACTATATTTACAATTTCTAGACTTAGAAATGAAATTTACGTGTATTGAAATTGTATTTGATTATAGGGATATAGACTATGTATAGGGATTGATGTGTTGAAATTAAAAATTGATATTTTAGTAATTTACCTTAAAATACAAACTATTTAAGTAAATACCGAATATTTCCGAATTTTATTATTATTTTTTTCGTTTCAGAAATACGCTGCTTGTATCTGGTTAGAATCTAAAATCGTAAGTATATTGCTTGTAATAATATTAATCTTAGCTCTAGATTTAATTGTACTAACTGCGGAAATCCTTCAGAACATATATATATATATATATATATATATATATATATATATATATATATATATATATATATATATATAGATATATATATATATATATATATATATATATAGATATATATATATATATATATATATATATATATATATATATATATATATATATATTTTTTGTTTTTCATTTTGCTTTAATCTCCTTTCTACTTCTTTCCTGTCTTCTTGTAGCGCCATTTCAAATTTTTCTTCTAACTGTTCTAATTCCTTTTTCTGGACAGTTTTAATATCTTTCATTTTAGTTTCTACTTCTTCTCTTTGCATCTCTAGTTTCCTCTCTGTTTCTTCTCTGACTTTTTCTAAACAGACTTTTACATCATTTTCATATTTGTCAAACGCTTTTCCATTTTCCTATCATTTTCTTCTAATTTTTGTTCATAGTTTTCCAAACGCTGCTCTATATTTCTGTTATTTAGTTCTATTGTTTGTTTTGTTTCATCCATTTTTAGTGATGATTCTTGTATTTGTTGTGTCTGTATTTGCATCATTGCTAATAATTTTTCCAGCATCCCTGTTTCTTTTCTTTCCTCCATTATTGTAGCATTTCCTTCATTAATAATTGTTTCCTCTTCTATCTTATCCTCTTTCCTTTCTTGCGTTTTGCTTTGACTCCTTGTGGTCGACATGTTCGTTAGATTATTTATCCCCGCCAAATATGAAGCTTTGAAATTTGTGCAATAATATCCCCGCCAAATATGAAATTCGAGTAATGTTGCAAAGACAAAATCTTTTCCTCTTATCCCAAATGCAATAAATTCAAATAAATGCAATAAAATTTTAAAACTCTTGTCAGTTGTAAAAATCAATCAAATATCATAAATTATATCATGTAAAAATTTGTACCTATAGAAATTTAAAATGTAATGTCATAAAAGCAAATATTATAAACTTTAACCATCGGCAAATAAATTTTCAATCAATCTGCTTTCTTTCTCTATCCGTTTAAATTTTAACTAGAAATACTTTCTACGCCTTACACGTTGGGGGCCATTTGTTATGATTGTTTATTTTGACTTTAATCTTAGTTTATTGAGCCAATAAAAAAGAATTATAACTTATTTGTTATCAAAAGTAAAATAATCCTTATATTACCTGTGTTCGATGGATTCAAAAGATTTTCTAGTTGTCTTTTATCGGGATAGAGAAGAAAGGATAAGAATACAAATATATTATATTACAAAGATTTACGTTTCTTTATTTTATATGAACGAATAAAACAATTATTAAATTCTGTCGTTATCTTATCAATCGGCATACAAGAAAATAAATCAAATTTTTATAATAATAAGATTATAAAGCTACATACATTTATATTACGTGAAAACCAATTTTACTTAAAATTTTCTTTACTTGAAACAAGAAACAACAAAACTTTAAACTTTTGATTAGCCTAACAAAACCTCAGTTCTTAAATTTGAATGCTAATGACCATGATGTCAAACCGATCCTTCACATATATAAAATTCAATTGTACAAACACTTACAGCTTATTTTCTTCTTGAGTTGTATGTTGGAACATACCCAGAAAAGTCCAGTCTCCTCAACGATGTGGTCTCTCCTCTTTGGCACCTCGGCTCCTTCTTAACGTCTCTGCAAACCTCCTGCAGACTACACAAAAAACACCTGATTCACTTCTCCAAACTCAGCTACTTGATGCCGTAAGAATACTTTCACATATACTTTATAAAATGCCCCCGGTAGATACAAGGACTTCTTTTAATCTACTTGTTATCTCCTTCTGCAAACTATTCACTTCTTTTCGTTACGCCGGTATCCAAACTCACGAACCACACCCTATCTTGAGACCAACGACTGTTTCCTTTCGATAACCAAAATATCCACTATCTCCTCCGGTCTCATGATCGGCTCACAAATTCCCATTTAAAAACGATTGTCCAATCAAAAGCTCAAATTGTGTTTACCATGATTTTGGAAAAGCCTAATTTCGGTTTCAGAGAAAAACTAAATAGCTTACTTTAAAATTGGTTTTGTCAATACATCATTTATACATATTTCAAAAGATTAGAATATGGTCATTTAATACTCGACTATACAAACAATGAAAAGATTAATTTACAGGTAAAATGTCTTCTAATTCTAAACAAAGGTTTTTTGATAATTTTGTTTGAAACGGAAAAAGGTCGCCAAACAAATTTCTATTCTTATCTACACTAAATGTTATCTTAAATTACTATATACATTTTTGTTTATAATGATATCTTAAAATTTGATTCCGATGGATATTTTTACTTATTTTTCTTTGGTTGGGAAAGAAGAAACATAACAATATATATATATATATATATATATATATATATATACATATATATATATATACATATATATATATATATATATATATATATATATATATATATATATATATATATATATATATATACAAAACCACCAGTTTATTAGGGCTGCAGTCAGAAGGTTGGCCGAGATGTTAGAGAAACACTTTTGACTTGACTTTTTGTCAAGCTTTCGGAATTGTTTTATTCCTTTTTCAAGACACTGTAATATAGATAAAAAAATGTGTAAATATTTACAAAATATCACAATTCGTCAGTTCAACTTACTAGTCGTTGAGATTATTTACAATAAACTTTGACACTCAACATTAACAACACAAATATAAAATATAATAATGGACAATACATTCTAAAAATTTTGGTAAGAATAGTAAAACTTAGTTTATTTCATGACATCTTTTGATGGTGTGTTTTAACTCTGATACATAGAGAACAGAAAGAAACAAAACAATACGAATAAAATATAATTAGGTGTTCTTAGTATTGTATTTATTTTCAAGGCCCAAGAGGCCCATATTGGGTAGTTTTAATATTTAATTATTTATTAAACCTGTCTTAATGGTATGCAACCAGTTATGCATACAAGAATATGTAGAGGTAAATATTTATTTTATTTTTGATGTTTTTCCAGTAAATAACAATAAATGTTGCTCAATTTATCTATGTCAGACTTTGTATTTATGCAAGATGTACTAGATTTTATGAAACACATTTCCAAGAAAACACGTTTTGCATGATTTTTTTCTTTTGCCAAAAAAACAGGAATATTCGAAATTGAACTTATATTTCAGAGTTATTGCATGTTCTGTGAATGCACATGCATTTATTTTATTGGTTTTTATCTCTACGATGTGAGATCACCCTACTGTGGAAATTACGAGATGATTCTCCGATGCATACGTTATTGCAATTGGCACACGGTATAGAATAAACAACATTCGATGACTCCTAAATTGTGAAAGGATCTTTTGTCTTTGTTTCGATACCGTTTTCACATTCTTAGTTGTAATTTTTAAGCCATTAACATTTTTGAAAATGTTCATTAGCTTAGGTGTCAGAACTGGAATGTTGGGTAAGGAACCATAAGTTATTTTAGATGGTATTACTGATGTGTTGTATGTCAATGTCAATTGTGAGACCTCATTATTATAAATATTTTGGTTGTCGAAAAATTGCGAAGGAAAAGGAGTACCGAAAATGAGTTTATTTAAAAAGCCATATGGGGTAGTCCTAGTTCTCTAGTAGTATAGATCTCAACTTCTTTAGTCCTTTGTCCCTGTAATCGATGTGTGACAAGTTAGTAACCCTAGTTTTTAAGGCCAAAACCAACTTTGTTTTCATCTTGGATGGATGTTGAGATTGAAAATTTATGAAACGGTTACAAAAACAAGGTTTATGATACCAATCCGTTCTTAGCATGCCATCACTGCCACGATGGATAAGCATGTCTTAAAAAGAAATCATACCATCTGTCCTTCTCTCAATCCTAAACTGTAGGTGTTCTCATTGGGCGTTAAATGTGTTTAAAACATCAGTTACTTTGTTTTCAGGGACCGAAAAAATCAAATCATCTACATATCGTTTAATTAAAGGTATGTGAAATGGTATATTTTCTTTACACGTTCTTATAAGTTCATCCAAAACAAAGTTACATAGTATTGGGGATATTTTGCTGCCCATTGGAGTGCCATTTAGGGAGAGTTGCCCAAAATGGGGACCCCATCACATTTTGTGACATAAAATGAAAATTTGTAATAAATAAAATATTTTACACAATTATGTAGTTAAAGTGTGTCTTTAGGTACCAGAAAACAGATGTTGAGTATTTAACAAAAATTACGTAAAGACAGAAATAAACATTTTTTAAAATGTGCAAATACCTCGTTTTTCAAGAAAGTGTGGGTAAAATGGGGTTCATGGAAATATTAGGTTATTTTTTAATTAAACATGTAATGAAGTATTGATTATTATTATAGAGTAGGTTCAGTATGACAGTATGAACAGTATTAAAAAATAAAAATCAAACTATAAACAAAAATCGCATATATAAAAGTGTCATCATCATCTTCACAGGTTGAACAAGCTTCATGTGCCCAGCCACCACATTTGCAGCACCGAATCCAACATTTCTGATCGAAATAGTTTTTGTACATCTCGTTACAAAAAATCCAAGCTTCTTCGTCTTCTTCTTCATCGTCTTCATTACAGGACGTATCAGAATCTTCAGCCTGACACTTTTTATTTTTACGCTTATTTTGGATAGACAAACCACTGTTTTGTTTCATTTTCTTGAGTAGTAGCAGGGCTGGTTCTTTAGTCTTTCTTTTCTTTAATAGATTATCACTGGAAGTCGCAGATTTTTTATTTTTGTTGAAAAGGTCTTTTTTGTGTTTACCTTCTTGTTTCTCTTGGCGCTCCTGTTCTTCGGCCTCTAGTTCAGCCTTGTATGGTAACTATGTTAATATGACAGTTTTACATTTCCTCTTGTTACTATTCCTTTTTTACACTCTCCTCTTGACAGTATTCGTTGGACAGTTAACAGGTGAACATCGTTCGATAAATCTGTGCCGGGTCCTTAACTAGTGCTATTATCAAATTAATAGGTATTTAATTTGAAAATAAACCAACCGATCTTCAAAAAAGGTAGGATCTAATTATTTATTATTATGAGTGAATCGGGGGGTGGTGTTGAGCCACCCCAGAATAATATATCATTAATGGATACGGAAGACAAAAGGTATATTAATTTAAATAACAGATATAAAATAAATGATTCAGGGTATTATAATGTCTTTGTAGAATCTACAGACAAAAACTTGTCCCGTTTATCACCAGTACGTGTCGGTCATTATCTATTTAAAAACCAATATTTTAAACACGATGTACTAGACATTAAAACTGTTGGCAGAAATAAGGTAAAAGTAATTTTTAGAACTTATACTTGCGCAAATTCTCTAATTGAACATGAGCTTATTAGGGATAATAAACTTGTAGCGTATATTCCATCATTTTTTACTCAAAAGAAGGGAATTATTAGGGAAGTCAATACGTTTTTGGATGAAAAGTATATTTTAGAAAATATTGTTTCAGATAAAAATGTTGTCGAAGTAAAAAGGTTAAAACGGAAAATAATTGATTCGGATAATGAAACAGTTCTTGTACCTCGCCAGATGGTCATTTTGACATTTGAAGGAAATAGCATTCCTAAGACTGTTAATTTAGACTTGGTTAGGTTTAATGTTGAACAATATATATATCCGGTTGTTCAGTGTTTTAATTGCTTTCGTTTCGGTCATACTGCTCGGCAATGCAAATCAACATCAAATCGTTGTAAAAAATGTAGTCAAACTCATAATAATATTGAAACATGCACTAACTCTCTACTTTGTTTACATTGCAACTCCACTGAACACAACTCACTCTCTAAACAGTGTCCTGCATTTAAACACCAATACAAAATAAAATCAATAATGGCTTTAGAAAACACTACCTTTAAAGAGGCAGAAACCATAGCTAACAATCCTTCATACGCCAAGGTAACTACAAATAATAGATTCGATATCCTCAATACTATACAAAATTTCCCCGCCTTAACCCCTAACATCCCTGAAGGTACAAATCAAAATCAATCCTATGTACCTACCATTAAAAAAACAAGAAACAAGCGTAAAGCTATCTCTCCTACTGCGATCAAAAAGACACCAACTTTCCCAAGATTTCCCAATGCTACAAACACCTCATCCCAACCTATAATCCCTAATCCCTACAGGGACGAGTTTATGGCGTATAAAGAAAAAATAGAATGTAAAATAATCAATGAAATTCCAGCCTTGATAGAAAATATCATCAAGAAAATTAACCCTAAAATATTTTTACCTAACTTACAAAAAAATACAAAAGAAGAAATTGAAAAAATGTTGAACAACCTAACAGATATTGAAAGCGATGGGGAACAACAGGACATTTAACATACTGCAGTGGAACTGTCAATCTATAAATAAACATAAACCTAGTTTACTTAATTATCTCGAGCACAATGTTGTTGATGTCATTCTGCTTAATGAAACATGGCTTTCTAAAAATAAAAATTTTGGTTTAACAGGTTACAACGTTATCAGAAGCGATAGACCTGATGGTTACGGTGGTGTAGCCATCCTCATATTAAATAACCTTTGTTTTACTGAAATTAATGTAAAGAAAAACTTTAATAAAGGTATTGAAACGTGTGCAGTTTTTATAGAACAAATTAAATTGGTAATCGTTTGTATTTATAAACCACCCAAAGTAATAGTCAATAATAGAGATTGGGAAAAGCTTTTAACTCAATTTAGTGGTAGGGTTGTCATTGGTGGGGACTTCAATGGACACCACAGTAGGTGGGGTTCCTTGAAGGATTCCGCTCAGGGCAAGTGTATAGTAGACGCGCTAGATAACAGTAATTTAGTTCTGCTAAACGACTGTAGACCGACCAAAGTAACAAGACCTAATGAACTTCCATCAATGGTGGATCTATCCCTTGTTACACCAAATCTAATTGGATACACCACATGGGATCCTGTTCCCGATACTCTGGGTTCAACTCACTTACCTATAGTAATCACTATCGACTTGGACTATCACCCATGTACAATAATTCCTTCATCTAAATGGAAAGAGTCTTCAGCAAACTGGAATATCTTTAAAGGTCATATAGAAAAAACATTATCCGAAAATATAACCGATAATATCACTTCAGCGGAACGTTTTGACTTCCTGTTAAAGACAATTGACGATGCTGCCTCATTTTCTATGAATATCAAAAATTCCTTTCAGCCAAAATCTCGAATTCCAGTCTGGTGGGATTATGAATGCAAAAATATGATCATTTCACGAAAAGTTGCTTACAAAAGATACATTGAAGCATCAAATTTTGAAAACTATATTAAATACAAACAAATTCAAGCCAAAAGTAAACTCCTCTTTACAAACAAACAAAAAAGTTCGTGGATTAACTTTGTAAATACTTTAAACAAAAATACTCCCATCAGTAAAATTTGGAATTTTGTTAATAAACTAGTGAATAAAAATTACCGTACAAGACGATATCCCCTGCCAAATGAACTAATAGAAGAGTTGCTCGACAAATTTGCTCCGCCATATGTTGACCTTCCTATTCAGGATAACAGTAAAACTTGTAAATACAATATTTTCCAGGAAAGTTTTGATATGATAGAATTTGAGGCTGCACTCAAGTCTTCAAAGTCCTCGGCTCCGGGGCGCGATCAAATTACTTATAACATAATATATGAATTACCTCTTATAGCTAAACAAAGTTTACTAACAATTTTCAACGATTGGCTTTTCAATGGAAGATATGTGGATCATATGAAAGAAATAGTTATTTGTTTAATTCTTAAACCTAATAAAGATAAAACACTCTCCTCTTCTTACAGACCGATATCATTAATGTCTTGCATATGCAAGACATTTGAAAGACTTATTAAGACTCGATTAGAATGGCTTATAGAACATTATAGTATCCTTCCAAGTACACAATATGGATTTAGGGCTAGTGTTGGTACACTGGATGCAATATCACATTTAGTTACCGACATTCAAATAACGTTTTCCAGAAACAATTATCTTGCTTGTTTGTTTTTAGACCTAAAAGGGGCATATGATTCTGTTAATTTAACCATTTTACACAAAAAACTATATGATATAGGATTACCTCAAAATATAGCGACTAATATTGTTCATCTTTATAATAATCGTGTTATATATATTAAAGATCATTTAAACCAACTACACGGTCCTAGAATTGCTCATACAGGTCTTCCACAAGGATCAGTTTTAAGTCCGTTATTGTTCAACATATTTTCAGCAAGTATTCATGGCATTTTTGACAACACAATCAATTGCATCCAATACGCTGATGACATATGCATCTATACAGAGCGTAACTCGTATACTGACTGCCTGGAGGCTCTGGAATTCATCATGCAAAACGTTAATAACTGGGTAAAAAATCATGGACTGACCATTTCCCCTGACAAATCAGCCACAATGATATTCACTAGACATAGGATTCGTACGCCTGACAAAATAAAGTTGTCTGGATATGATATACCTATTGTCAAAGAATACAAATATCTTGGCATTCTTCTTGATCCCAAACTCTTATGGTCAAAACATGTGGAATATATAAAAAGTAGGTGTGAAAAAGGTATTAATATTCTTAAATGTGTTACTAATCGAAGATGGGGTGCTGACCCCAAAGTTGCATTGATGTTTTACAGAGCCTACGTGCGATCTATTGTAGACTATGGTTGCATTCTGTATGGTGCCGCCAGTAACACACACTTATTAACTGTAGACCGCATTCAGTTTAAATGTCTAAGAATATGCTTGGGCACCATGAAGTCTACTCCTTGCCCTGTACTACTTGCTGAAAGTAATGAAATACCTCTTCAAAATCGTCGAGAAATTATGGCAATTAAACATATCCTGAAGCTAAGATTAAATAATAATAATCTACTTAGTCAACTGTATGAGTTATCTATTGAAAACCTCTCAAATAAATACTGGCGCATAAAAAATTCTCCTCCACTTGCTGATGCTTTCTTAGAAACTAATGAGTATCCTAATATCTATGGCAAAGAAAAAAGATTACCAATATATAAAGCTAATTTTCAGGTAACATTAAATAAACCAAAAGTCATTATACCAAAGTACACAGAATTCCCACAAATAAACTTTGTCTTACTTAGATCCATATTAAGTGACTATAATGATCACGTAATAATGTATACCGATGGTTCCAAAAAAGAGGATGGTGCCACAGGTTGCGCAGTTTACATTCCACATAA
This sequence comes from Diabrotica undecimpunctata, assembly GCF_040954645.1. NCBI lineage: Eukaryota > Metazoa > Arthropoda > Insecta > Coleoptera > Chrysomelidae > Diabrotica > Diabrotica undecimpunctata. The sequence continues at coordinate 35,467,238 of NC_092811.1, read as the reverse complement.
AAGCGAATCTTTGAAAATTAAACTTCCATCACATTGTTCAATATATACTGCTGAAGCGGTAGCTATCGAAAAAGCATTAGATTGGCTAGATTCACACAATTTAAATAAAGCAGTAATATTATCAGATTCATTATCGGTCATTAAAGGATTAAACTCAGATATGACTCAACATAAAAGAAATAATATTCTTTGTGCTATTAAAAATAAAATATATAGTAAAGATATTACAGTTATTTGGGTTAAAAGTCATATAGGTATCGAGGGAAATGAACTGGTTGACCAGCTTGCTAAAGATGCGACCCATGTTGGACTCTATATTCCCATATTTACATTGGAGGACTTACAACAACATTATTATAACAAAATTTTTATAAATTGGAAAGAAAAATGGAAAAACATAGCAACGAATTCAAATAATCAATATTATACTATCCACCCTACCCTACCACAAGATGTTGACTATATTTTCAAATATGCAATGCCAAAGAAGTTGACAGCCACAATTACTCGACTGAAAACTAATCACGGTGCATTCCCAGCTCACTTGGCTAAGTTAAATATTATCCCTTCTGGGGTATGCTCATGCGATAATATATCACAATGTGACATCAACCATATTCTTTTTAAGTGCGATAAACATAGGTATGAAACAGATCAGCTGTATTCAAAACTATCAAAACTTAAAATTCAGACTCCCATAAACATCACCCATTTACTCTCCTTAGATAGTAGAGAAGTATACGAACTAATATGTAACTTTTTATTTAAAGTTGGTTACATTATTTAAAAACTAATATCTTACATTACAATTCTGTGGCTAAAGGACTAGTTTCCAAGCCAACTCACCAAACACACACACACACACACACTCTCCTCTTCTTGGGGTGGGGGCATCAACATTTTTGGTGAAACCCGAAAAGCTGATTTGGGTGACGTAGACCCACATGTTGAAGTAGAGGGCTCAGGAGAAGTTTCTTTATAAGGCTCAGGAGAAGCGTCGTTAGAAGGCACAGTTCCACTTGAAAAAGTAGAATGTTCTGTTCTATTGTTTGTGGCGTTGGTAATAGTGGCGTATGATATCTGCTGCTCATAATTGTAGTTTGGTTGTTCTGTGGTATCTGACGGGGCAAACAGGTAATCAGAGAATACATCTCTATTGACAGGATATATTCCTGTTTTTTCAAATCCCTTCACTGCGGTTTGAACATTAGCTGCTCTTGAAAAAGCAGCATTTACTAGTTGTCCAATTTGATAAATTGTAACACCCCTGCCAGGGTTATTAAGCAACCATTTTTTAGCCTCTTGTGCATAAAATGTACTAAGTGGTGCCATAAATGAGACATCGAGCGGTTGTAATCGATGTGTGGTGTGTGGTGGAAGACATAATAATATAACGTTATTTTCCCGAGCAAGATGAAGGAGTTCTAAACTTTTGGTATGGGAACTGTGACCATCAAGAATAAGCAGCACTGGTTTTTGAGGTCAGGGGTTAGAAAACTCAATATACTTTTTAAACCATACAATAAAGTTTTCTTTGGTAATCCAACCAGTCTCATAATACACTGCAGATGACCCTGGTGGGGCACTATCCATTAAGAGCGGATTTGCTTTTTACGGGGAAATACAAACATCCCTGGCATAAAATTCCCTGCAGCATTCATACAGGTTTCTAATGTCACCAGTTCACCTCGTATTGCTAAGGACAAACAACGCACTTGCTTTTTACCACGCAGAGCAGGATTCTGAAAGGCTTGTTAGGTAAAGTCATAATGCCGGTCTCATCTACGTTGTAGTTATCATTGGGTGATAAATTGTGTTGCGTATATAAAGATTCAAGCAAATCAAAAAATTTCTTTACTGCTGCTCGATTAAAACCTTTTGCTCTTGCCAGTGAAGTTTTTTCAGGATTATGTAATGCTAATTGGAGGTGCCGCCTTAGAAAGCCATAAAGCCAATGTTTACCAGCCATTTTCTTATCTTCATTAAACACGTGGGGAATGTGATTTTTAACGGCTAAATCGAAAGCTAGTTTTCTTAAATCTGTTAAGCTAAGGCCAAACAATCTTTCTTCTAAATATAAAATATAATCCACAAGTTCATTTTCTTCTTTCATGTTGCCTTCTAACACTTCTTGAATGGTGGCCATCATACTTTCCTTGGACCAACTCTGTCTGTCGCTTTTTCTTGTATAACGACCCATGTTGAATTCTTAAAAAAACATAATTATTTAGACAATTCAATGCATAAATGCTTACCCTAGTAATTTTTGTATAGACTTAAACTTTTTTCAATAATACTTTTATATGTAAATAATTTGTCAAAAGTAGTTTTACCTAGGTACCTAGTAAAATTACTTAATCACCATTAAAATATTCCATAGGTTAAAATGGGGACGTCCCCGTTTTGAGCTACCCTTACCTTCCCCATTTGACCTGTTTATGACTTAATTAAAAAAATATGGCGTATCGAAGCTAAAATGCTAAGATTTTTAAATGAGTATTATGTCAAAATGTAGCTTAAAGACAGCGGAAACAAAGGTCTACTTACCGAAATTGATTATTTCAATGTACGTTGCTAACACCAACCAACAGTGCAGGTTGAAATCGTAAACAAATCACAAAAAATCTTGGATCGACTGTACACAAAACAAACATAAGCTCACATCTGGATTACTGACTGCAAACTGGTTAGTAGGTAACTAACAACACCCACGCGTCGTTCGGCGGTCAATTTCCCACTCTATTACTAAAATTTTGAAAGTCCCCATATTACCCTGCGTCCCCGTTTTAGGCGACTCTACCCTATTTGTTTAAAAAAATTCTTCTTCTACGGCACTACAGCCCAAAATGAGCCTTGGCCTCCTTTATTTTTTGCCTCCACCCTTGTCTGTCTGTGGCTGCTCTTCTCCATACACGGACTCCTAAAAGTGCTTGTGCATCGCTGCTTACTGTGTCTTCCCAGCGCTTTCTTGGCTTTCCAACTGGTCTCTTTCCCTGCATTCTGGCGTTCAGTGCTCGTTTTGGTAGCCTATCCTCTCCCATTCGTATCACATGTCCGGCCCATTGCAATCTTTGTATTCTAATGAAGTCTGACAGGGGTGTTTCCTTATACAGTTGACAGAGCTTTTAAAAAAATTACCATTGAACAAAAAGATGTTAGAGTCAAATATACATGTTAAAATTCTTATGAATCATCTAAACTGATCTTGGTATGCGGAGAGATGCTGTTCCAGTTATTTTTGATGCCGTTCAGAATAGCATCTAGTGGTAAGTTTGTAAACAGTGACACAACATCTAAACTAATCAATATATAATTATTCGGAACTTTAACATTGTTAATAAAGTTACTAATATATTGGAGATTTCACGTTTAGACAATGCTAATCACAATATTATACAATGGTACGATATGACAGCTGAATAACTATTTTGCGCAGCAGCTTATAGAAAAACATTCCAAGAACTTATTATAAACAAACATGATGATAGCCAACGTTTGATCATAGGCATGGCACTTAAAAAGAAGAAGAAGTACTTTTGATAAAGGTGATAAACCATTAGCAAAATATCGATATTTTAATAAAAAGGAATTTTTTTAGTTTTATTATAGACTTGATAAGACTCAATAGACAACTTGATAAAAATAACATTTTTTACACTATTGTTATCACAATATTTAGTTCTCTTTTTGGATTTTGGACTTAAAAATTATTAATATGTACTGTTTTTTTTTAGCTTAACACTGATATGATTATGAACAAGGCTATGTTGGATCTCTATATGCCCAAGAAACTGATGGAAGAAGAATACATCGGTTATTTGATGTGTGCTTCACAATTCAGAAATTACAGTAAGTGTAGATGTAAAACTTCAAAAATTGTATGCCTATTATTATAAAACAACTAGCTTACCACCTTTAAGGCCTTAAGCGGCATTATTTATCTTGGCATTATCCTCTCGTATTCCTTTTTTGTCCAAATATGTCTTTCCCATGGAATTGCTGGTTTCTTTCCTCCTCTTATGTGCTATCTCTGTTGAGGTTGGCAACTTTTAAGGGTTTTTAAAGGGTTTTAAGGGTTTAAAATTGTGAATAGTTAATTTTCATATTGGAGAACACATTACAATATTTAGCTTATGCAAATAAACAAGATTTAAGTGCATAAAATAATTAAATCTGTGTTTTTCCCAGTTTCTTCAATAAGGGGTAGTTTTCACCCCTTAAAAACAAAAAGCGCACCTAGAGCGTATCTAACTTTTGAAGTGGAGGGTAAGATAAGCTTAATTTGAAATTTTCAAAGAAATCGATGCAGTTATAAAAAATTCGGAGGTATTACCATATTTTAAGCCTCAGTAACTGGATTATTAAATAAAGGTAGATATCGAGCACAGTTCATTTATTAAATCTTGCCAAGTACTTTCGCTCCTAGAGCATCTCTAGGGGCATTTCATGTTTTAATTAAAGTGGTAATATGTACTTGTTTAAGGAAAAGCACTGATGATGGAATAGTCATTCCGTGTTTGGGTCCGAAGTAAAAATACCCTGCCAGGCAAGTTTTTACCTGCCAGCATTGTCGGTTCTGTAATAGTATTTTCTACTGTCTTAACCCCATTTTTTCCGGATCCTTTCCGGTCTTTGCCAAAACACATTGTTTATTAGTCGGATGTCCCTACTCTGTCCCACATGTCCTGCCCATCTTAGTCTATTGGACTTAATGTATATCACCACGTTTTTCTTTCCCAATAAAACAACTACTTCATTATTGTATCTGCGCCTCTATTTGTTTGTAATGATACCTCTGCAAGGACCATAAATAACTCAATGAATTGTTTCTCACACTAGTAATTTATTAATTATCGTTTTTTGTTGGAGTGCATGATTAGCTTTTGTACGTGACTGTTTGTCTTTTACGTTTAAACCAATATTTAATGCAACTTCTTTCCGAACTTAAAAATATCCCAGGATTCCGAGTGTGTACTTGAACGAGGTAACATCGTATCAGTGTTTTGCTCCGAGTTTTAGTGTTTTTGTGAAACCAAACAACTACTTTTAAATACTAGTAAGACCAGACTTTACCGTATGTATCGATAAGCCTAATTGCATGTTTTTTTTTGGAACGATTAGTTAATTAGCAAATTAGTAATTTCTTCAATAACTGGGTCAGCTACCAGTGGCGTAGGCCTACCTAATATGTATTTTTGGAAGAAAATACATAAAACCTAACTAAATTTAACATATAAATAAATTTCTCGTCTACCTTTGACTACAAGGGTACCGATAACAAATACAGTTCTCACATCAGATCCTTACAGTTCACAACTTGTCAAGATGTCACAAAATATTCAGCATAATTCTACTTCAACTTCCTCATATGCAACTGCAACCAAATCAACTCCCAGATCAACTTTTCCAAAGAGGGATCAAGCCATAGTACTGCATGCCGATGAAAATCTAAAGTTGTTCGATTACGTCAAGGCAGTAGGTGACGCTATTGGTCCCAAACATATCCTATTCGCATCCAGAATATCTAATAACAGAATTTGTATATATTTAACTAATTCAGAACTCGTCGACAAACTTCTAAAATCCCATCCGACTTTGACAGTAGGAAACTCTGTGATGAATGTTCGCAGGCTAGTCTCTCCCACAAAAAGAATAATAATATCCAATATATCTCCATGTATACCACACGACCTTGCAGAAAATGCTATAAAAGAACTTGGGCTCCAACTGGCCTCCCCCGTCTCATTTTTAAGAGCAGGTATCCCCGGCGATGAATATTCGCACATCATGAGCTTTAGAAGGCAAGTATATGTTTTTACCTCTGATGACAATTTCAATCTGCAAACTTCATTAGTTATCCCATTCGAAGGTAATGAAAACAGAATATTTTTGTCCACAGACAAAATGGAATGCTACATATGCAAGAAGTCAGGGCATATTGCCTCAAATTGTCCCAATCCTCCACCTAATTATATAACATCCCAGCCTCAGCCGTTAATATCAACCCAGATAATAGATCCCTTACCACCACAGTCTTCTATACAACCCGCAACATCACCACATATGTCTGATTCAGAACCAAACAATTCCATAATGACTAAAACGCCCACACACAAACGTGGCCACTCTGAAATCGAGAGTACAAGTGAGCAGACTGATATTCCCGATAACATCTCGGTCGCAAATCCGTCCGAGGACAACATCATGCCTCCCCCTAGTAGAGACATTAAGAAACCAAAAAAGAAACTCAGAACAAGTTCACCATCAGAACGTTACCTTTCCGATTTAACAAAAGACGCTATTAAAGAATCCTTTAAGCAAACCTCAGAATCACTTGTTATTCCTCTAGAAAACTTGATAGCCTTTGTCGAAAACACTTTCGGCTGTAGTGACCCCTACGCTGAAGCTCTTAAGTTTACAGAAAATGTATCAGGGTTAATTTCTAACATTCAAGCATTATACCCAACTTGTCAGGAGAGGTCTATCAAAAACAGGCTAACCCGTCTAACTAAAAAACTGATAAAAGCCTTAGGCACTGATCCAGAAGAACCCGAAAGTACGCCCAGTCCAAATCTTTCCGTCGATTCTAACGAAGATAACTACAATTCTGACAGCTCACAACCATCCCAATCCTCTCAATTCAGCTCCTATTAATACTAACACTATGCTAAGTCTAATTCAATGGAACTGCGATGGCTTTTACCCCAGGCTAGAATATTTACAAAAACTTATATCGGACTGCTCGCCCAAGTTTATCTGTCTTCAAGAAACCAATTTCACCAAAGATCATAACCCCTACCTAAAAAATTACACTAGCTACAACTTCCTAAGACCCACACACCTACGAGCAAGTGGCGGTTCATCTATTTTTGTTTCCAACGATATCTTCCATCAAGAGTTTGACTTACACACAAGCCTAGAAGCGATTGCGATAACCGCATGGTGTCCCAACAAGATAGTTATTTGTTCTATATACATTCCTCCAAACTACAACTTATTTAGATCAGAATTAAGCGACCTCATAAAACAACTGCCAAACCCTTTCATCTTAGTTGGGGACTTTAACGCTCACAGCACAACATGGGGTTCCCAGCGCACCTTTGGGAGAGGTAAACACATCGAAGATATTATAAGCAACTCTAACATTAACCTCTTGAATACAGGGAGCCCCACATATTTCCACATCCAGTCTGGAACCTCTTCTTGCATAGATCTAAGTTTTTGCGATCCTGGAACCGCTCCTCTGCTTCAGTGGCAAACACTAGATAGCTTATATGATAGCAATCACTACCCCATTTTAATCTCAAGTCATATACCCGAAAATTCGGAAGTTATAAATAAATGGAAAATTGCCCAGGCAAATTGGAGGTTATTCAGTGACACTCTTGAAGACCTTTCAAACCAAATTATTTTTAAGGAAAACATCGACGCTGCCGTAGAGCAATTTACAAATTGCATTCTAACTGCGGCCAACCGATGTATAGGTAAATGCACCATAAATCCCTCAAGAAAGGCCGTCCCATGGTGGAACGACTCCTGTAAACTCGCAATAAAAGAATACAAAAAGGCCCTTAATAGATATCGCAAAACTCGTAGCATCGAAGATCTTATTCATTTTAAGAAAATGCGTGCAAAATCCAAACGAATTCTGAAGGAAAGCAAAAAAGAATCCTGGAAAAAATTCGTTAACAGCATAACTTCAGATACTCCTCCCGCTCAAGTGTGGACAAAAATTAAACAAATGAGAGGTTTAAAAACATATCGTAAAATATCCGCAATAACAGATGGAGATAATATCATTACAAATGATAACCAAATAACCGAAACGCTAGCCAAATACTTTCAAAACAAAACTAAGTCTGAACTCTCCATTTCGTACCCCACAAACCACTCACCACCTAACCCTATTCAAATCAATCCAATAAACCTCGCCTTCACAGAAGTAGAGTTAAAGTTGGCAATCTCATCAATAAAAAACTCATCTGCAGGTCCTGATGACATCCCGTCTATCTTTCTCAAACATCTACAGACAGGAACCCTCTTGAAGCTACTTGCGCTCTACAATAAGATATGGTTCAGCCAAAGCTTTCCGAGTCTTTGGCGACAGTCGCTTATCATACCGATCAAGAAAAATGACTCATCTTCTAACTTTGCCAGTGCCTACAGGCCAATCTCACTAACATGCACAATGTGCAAACTACTAGAAAAGATGATAAATAAACGTTTGCTTTGGTTTCTTGAAGAAAATAATCTTATAGATGCAGCACAGTCGGGATTCAGACCCAATCGAAGTACGATGGATAACCTGGTACTTCTCCATACAGAAATAACCCAAGCTATAGCAAATAAGAATGAAGTCATCACAGTTGCCTTAGACTTAGAAAGCGCCTTTGACACAATAAACAGAGCTGTCATTATTAGAAAACTTGAGCAACTCAATTTAACGGGTAATATTATCACCTTTATAAACAATTTCCTACAAGAGAGATCTTTCAAAGTAGTTACAAACGGGAAAACATCTACATCACATATCTCACAAAATGGAGTACCCCAAGGCTCAGTTCTCAGCCCCACACTATTTCTTCTTAGCATTAACGATATAAAATCTCTTGTTCTCCCTCCAATAAAATACTCAATATATGCAGATGATCTTGTTCTCTATTGCCAAGGTAAAGTTACAAGGAGCACATGCTCTTTACTCCAAAACACTCTTAACAATCTTCATAACTGGTCTACTAAAATTGGAGTTAAATTTTCATCTGGAAAATCTAAAGTCATAAACTTCTCTAGAAGACATCACACTCACCCTCCTCTACTTCACCTAAATGGCTCTCCTCTTCAAGTTGTTGATAAACACAAATTCTTAGGAGTAATATTCGATAAAAGACTCACATGGAGAGATCAGATACAGAATACAAAAACAAACTGCCTAAATAGAATCAACATCTTAAAAACTCTAGCTCATCATCAATGGGGGGCAGAAGAGAAAGTCCTCTTAAGAATTTACAGAACATTGATCCGCTCTAGGTTGGATTACGGAAGCATTCTTTACATATCTGCTTCCGATACTCACCTTAAAAGTCTGAATACAGTTCACAACACTTCTTTACGCATTAGCCTCGGCGCCTTTAAATCAAGTCCTTCTGAAAGTCTTTATATCGAATCCTCAGAACCTCCACTTTTTATAAGACGGCAGCGTTTACTTCTGTCTTACTTCTCTAGAATTTCTGCTAATCCAAAAAACCCAGTAATTAAACTAATTAATACTCCCCACTCTGTCCCAGATAATAGTCACCCTCGAGCACATTCTCTATCACAAATTTTAAAAAGTTTGCTAAAAGACACAGATCTAAAACTCACAACTCCGTTTACTACGTCCAGAATTCCCCCGTGGACCAAAAAGCTACCTACTGTCCTTACCAGCTTGAACCGATACAAAAAAGAAGAAACGCCCAGAACTCTCTTGGTGCAAGCATTTAAGGAACTTATACAGACACAGCGTTATGACAAAATTCTCTACACAGATGCCTCCAAAGAAAAACAGGCCGTCGGTTGTGCTGTCAGTACCTCAAATACAACAGTAGCATCATATCGGCTTTCTCCCAGATGCAGTATACACACAGCCGAACTGTATGGAATACTCAAGGCATTAGACTCGCCCATTGCTAATGAGAAATCATTAGCAATATGCACCGATTCTCTCTCCGCCATTGACTCAATCAGAAATATATACTCCATACATCCCATTGTACAGTGCATCCACAGTATCTGCCAAGAGCAGTCAAAGAATGGTGTTTCAGTAACTATCATCTGGATACCATCCCATGTTGGTATCAATGGAAATGAGAACGCTGATCATGCAGCAAAACTGGCCTGCTCCTTAGAAAATATGGAAAACATACAACTTCACCAAGACCTAAAGGCCAGTATCAAGAACAACGTACTAAGCACTTGGCAAACACACTGGAATGTGCAAAATACTAAACTACGCACAATTCAACCAACTGTTACCTCCATCACCATGCCACAAATGAGCAGAAAAGACAATATTATTATCAGATGGCTCAGAATAGGTCACACTCGTCTTACTCATGGATATCTGATGTCGTCTGAAAACCATCCTCGCTGTGAACATTGTAATGAGTCCTTAACCGTCCAGCACATATTACTAGAATGCGTCCACTACAAACCTCAAAGAGACTACTACAACTTTCAAAATAATTTAAGTGATCTACTTGGTTCTACAAACATGTACAGTGCCATAATTCGTTTCCTAAAAGACTGTCACCTTTACTACTTAGTGTAATTATATTAAGATGTTATTAATGTATCCTAACTTGTATATAAACAGATTGTATATGTATGTAAACATAAACATATTGTAATAAACTTGTACCAGTGTCAATGGCCCATAGTTGCCGAGACACTTTAATTTAAAATAAAAAAAAAAAAAAAAAAAAATATCCCAAGTTTCTACTGATTACTGTGCTATTTACTGCATTTATATCATCAGTAAAGGCAAGAACAGTCTTTGCTCCCCAGGTGACTAGGTCAGCTAGTCAGCTCGGACAGTGGATCTTCCGGTCTTAGTTCACAGTTTACGCAAAAAGCATTTGATGGTTTACCTTCTATTTTAAATTGTGCATAGAAGTTATTTAAATATATTCGCCCTACCGTAGCCAGTTTCTTAGGTGTCCTCATTTCAACCATTGCGTTCCATAGTTTCAGACCGTTAATTGAATCATAACATTGTGTAAATTTATAAAATATGGTGTACGTTTTGATGATGTCTTTCTTATGCTTTTAACCGGAAGGTCTGATCCATTTTTGATGTTTAAACCGTAAGTCCTGACCCTAAATCGAATCGTTTTATATGATTCTAATTGAAAGCGCTGATCCTAAAGCCAATCGCTTCTCATTATTTTAAACTTAAGTCTATTTAAGTGTGATAACAAGTCTTTATTATTCATTTATTAATAACAACATTTACTAATGATATTTCTCAATTTTCAGAAAAGATGCCCATTATTGACAAGATCTTTGGAATGCTCGAATGCAATTACAACAGAAATCCTGACGTAAGTTTTAAATATAACGTTTATCAGTAAAATAGTAACAGATAAACAAGAAACAATATTTTGAAAGATGATTTGGCCAATAGAAAAAATGCCTGTTTAAAGAGTAATTTCGGTAATCATGCTCTAATTACATTTCTTTGTAAGTTTATATCTTGGGTCACAGCAATATTAATCCCCTTTACATAAGCGCATAAGCGACTCACAATATGTCTTCTTTAGTCTTCTTTTTTACTTCTTTTAGGAATTTTCAACTCAACAATTCTTAGTATGGAGTGATTAGATTACATGAAAACAGTAATAAAAAATTATTGCTCTGTTAGACTGACTTTCTATATATTCTTGTAAATACACTTGAGGTTTTTGATTAGTTTTCTTTCAAATACTTATGCATCCAATTCATTTATTATTAAAAGCGCTTGTACTATGCACCATGCAACTAAATCAAACCTTTCCGTATAGTATACTTGCCGATTTTCTAAAACATTCTTCAATAGGCGTGTGAAATTCAGGAGTTCGTATTTGTAGCCTATTTCTCGCTATTGTTTTTATGGCATGTCCTAGGTGAGTCAAGTATGAAGAACTTCAGATAGAAGACACAATGTGCTGATAACATTTTTATAGTTTTGCTATCGTGAATTTAAACCAGAACCACATTTTTCCATTTAAAAATAATACAGTTTTTATATGCTCCATTTTTGTATATTTTATATGATAAAATACATTTGTTTTTATTTCAGTTCTTCACCTTCATGTAAGGCCACAAATGGTTAAAGAAACACATCTGGTGCTTTCAAACGTTAGGAAAAAATTAATATATTTTAAATATACATTTAAAAAATTGTATGTTTTTTATTTTATATTTACCTTTAAATATTTATTATTTCGAAATTCACTATGGCTGTCTGCCTATAAGGATATGTCTATAAGGTTTGATAACAATATTGCTTAAGTTTGTAGTTCAAGAGTTCAGATGAAGAAATAAACAATTTTTGTAGTTTAGTTATACTAATGAGAAGTGTTAAAAACATGTGATCTGCTATTCTATACGAGAAACGAAGATCATATTGGGAGAGTAGAAATCATAATTATCAAAAGACTAGTTAACCAAGTTATTGCGCAAAAGTTTCTCAAATAGTTCACAAAATGGAAGTCAGAATAGATGGACAACTTACAGAACCTATAGAAATAGGCAGCAGAATAAGACAAGGGGATTCATTGAGCGGTAATTCATCTTCAATTTGATCATGGATTAAAGCATCAAAAACAAAGGAAGAGGATAAGGAATAGGAAACAAAGAAATCAAAATACTCTGTTATGCAGTCGACGCAATATTGATAGCCCAAGATAAAGATAGTCTGCAAAGACTGGTCCACAGATTTAACATAAGATCAAAAGAATTTAATATGACAATTTCATCTCAGAAAACTAAAACGATAGTAGTTAACAAAGAACCAACCAGATGTAAAATAGAAATTGATGGCATCAGTATTGAACAAGTAATGGAAATAAGATACCTAGGAATTACACTGTCTAGCTATGGAGACTTGGACAAAGAAGTGTGAGATCAAGTACAAAAATCAAATAGACTGTGTAACGGGATTTAATTAAGCATCCAGAAATCAGATCTAAGTAACCCAATTCAGTTTAAAAATTTAAAATCCTTTTAATAACATTATTCATTGCTTATTGCTCAATGGGATTGTTTGTTTATGACATTGAAAATATGAACTACGAAATTTGCAATGTAATCAAAAGCTTATTTAATAATGTGTACAAATTATATTAGAAAAACATGAATGTATAAACAAACGCACGTGAGTTAAATACCCGGAAAATAACGGGAGTAGATTATTAAGAATTAAGAGTTAACAGTCGAAGCTACTGTTGTCATCCATCAACTGGGTACTCTCTCTCTCTCTTATTGTACTAAGAGAACCAATAAAGTAATTATGAGTATCCAGTGAGTTCGAGTTAATCAAACTCATGGAGGGGGTAAACTACCCCTAGAGTTCCACTATTGATGGAAGCAATCTAATTAACGTTATTATAACTGGCAGGATGCCTTAATAACACTATATGGCGAAACAGACACAGTAACACTGAGATGAAGTCAAGAATATATAAAGCCAGTGTAAGACCAATAATGACATATGCCCCAGAAACAAGGCTTTGCAAATAAAACCAGATCGTCGGCATATAGTCTTCTCTTAACTAGCGGGGAGCAGTGATCCAGTATATCATTGATAACAACGAGAAAGAGGGTTGGGCTCATAACTGGCCCCTGAGGTGTTCCGTTTTCCTGATTTTTTTTTGTTGAAGTGGAATTATCGACGCGAACACAGAAAGCTCTTGACGAAAGTTTTCTATGAATATTAGCATATTACCCCTGATTCCCCATTTGTGTAACTTTGATATAATACTAAACCTCCAAACCGTGTCGTACGCCTTGATGATATCGAAGAATACCAATTTTAATAGGGTAGTGGTCACTTCGGTATAGGTACGGGATAACGTCCCATTCTAGTGTTGGAGATAACATTGGATCACAAAACGATATATCAATGGCTGACTGATCCATTTTCAGAGAGGATGACGGGCCCGGACATACTTAAATCCGAGGTAGAAGAAGCAATAAAACGGATGAAAAGCAGGAAAGCTGTAGGGCCTGATAATATCAAAGCTGAATTTTTAAAACTCTTGGAGGAAGAAGGAATAAATTGGATCACGGCTGTCTTCAATAAAATATACAATACAGGAATCATCCCTGATAAATGGCTAGAATCAGATTTCATAGCGATACCTAAAAAACAGGGGGCTAAAAAGTGCGAAGAATATCGAACAATCAGCCTAATGAGCCACATGTTGAAACTGTTTCTTAGAGTCATCCATGGAAGAATTTATAAGAAGTGCGAGGAACAAATATCGGACAGACAGTTCGGCTTTATTAACGCAGTGAGTACCAGAGAGGCACTTTTCGGAGTACAGGTACTGATTCAAAGATACAGGGACGTTAACTGCGACGTCTACGCGTGCTTGATCGACTACGAAAAGGCATTTGACAGAGTTCAACATCAAAAGATGATAAACATTTTAAAAAAAGCAGACCTGGATGACAAAGACCTCAGAATAATTTCAGAACTATACTGGAATCAGACCGCATACATGAAAATTAACGGAGAAGAAACAGATCACATAAAAATACTACGTGGAGTTAGACAGGGATGTATCCTATCGCCGTTGATATTTAATATGTACTCAGAGAAAATTTTTAACGAGGCTCTTTACGGAATAGACGAAGGTATCCTTCTAAATGGTGAAAGAGTAAACAATGTTAGATATGCCGACGACACCATGGTGATAGCAGATAGTTTAGAGGGACTTCAGAGGCTAATGGACAGAATAAACGAGTACAGTCAACAGTACGAACTAAAAATTAATACCCACAAAACGAAACAAATGATTATCAGCAAGAAGAATATAAATGGGGCTCATCTATACATTAATGGGACGCAGATAGAGCGAGTAAAACAGTATTGCTACCTGGGAACTATTATAAACGAACAGTGGAGCAATGTACAGGAAATAAAGTGCCGCATAGGAAAGGCAAGAACGGTCTTTAACAAAATGAGCGCCATCTTTAAAAGTCACAACATATCCCTAGATACAAAAATGAGACATTTGAGATGCTATGTTTTCTCTGTGTTGTTGTACGGGGCGGAGGCAAAGACGCCTACAGACACCACTATTAAAAAACTTGAAGCATTTGAGATGTGGCTTTATAGAAGAATGCTGAGAATATCATGGACAGCAAGGATCACGAACAAGGAAGTTCTAGAAAAAATGAAGAAGGAACCAGAGATTGTGTTTACGATCAAACGCATAAAATTGCAATATCTGGGACACGTTATGAGAAATCAGCACCGCTACTCCCTGCTGCAGTCTATATTGCAAGGTAAAGTCAAAGGTAAGCGAGGACCCGGTAGAAGGAGAATATCATGGCTGCGGAATTTAAGAACATGGTTTGAGAAAACCTTAACGGAGCTGTTTCGAGCCGCAGCGAGCAAGGTCATGATTGCCAATATGATTTCCAACATACGAAACGGATAGGAACCAGAAGAAGAAGACTGACTACTCGTTTGGATGCTAAACCTGGTGGGTCTACCATCGTTTAACAGATTTAGATTTTGTGAGGTCATACTATATCACACTATCTTACCTTTAGCATTAGTTTTTGTTGAACCCCATAATATAGGATTGTGTGAGTTAAAACCGCCTAAAATAATACGAGGGCGTGGAATTTGTTGCAGTAGGTAATCAAAATCTTCTTGGTCTATAGTTTGATTTGGAGGTAAATATATGTAGCAAATATTGATTGTTCGTTCCATGTTTACTGTAACCGCTACTGCTTCCAAGTTATGTGTGTGTTAATCAGGAGGTCCCTGACCCGGGGAACTAGTACCTGTTTAGAGTCCCTTGTCCATGGTTACGGATGAAGACCACAACGGCAATCACGGCGGAGAAGGATACCTTCGGTACGACGAGAAATCTAAAAAGCGGATAAACAAAGGATGTCAATGGCATAAGAATACGGAAGGCAATGGGAAACCACCGTATTAAAGGTCCCCAAGGATATCCCAAGAAAGAGACAAGGATGGAAAAGACATTGCAAGCTACGGCCCCTAGTCCGTGGCAGGCTTTAAGTGGCCAAGGGGTGCTAAGAATCTCCGCGAAGAAAACAATGCTAGGAACCACCCGAAAGTGGGAAAAACCTCAAAACTAAAACTGGGTACTTGGAACGTTAAAAGTACACCGCCGGTAAACTAGACAACATAATACAAGAAATGAAACGATGCGACCTAGACTATGTGTACTAAAGAAAAAGCGACACTAAATTACTCAGGAAATAACCTACCCCATTAATATAACGGAGTTGGATTTCTAGTTAACACAGCCTCAAACAAATCAGTAAGGAACTTCATGGCATACTCAGATAGGGCATCACTAGTACAAGTCCAAGCCGATCCTGTTGACCTTAACATTATACAAATCTATGCACCAACCTTGGAAAAGCCTGAAAACGAAGTAAAACAATTGTACAGAAAGATTAAGGAGTTAATGAAACTGATCAAGAAGAACCAGACACTTATAATCATGGGAGATTTCAATGCAAATATAGGGCGAGGACGCTTAGAAAATCGAAACGAGAGAGGGGATATGCTAATATAGTTATGTCAAGAAGAAAAATTATTCAATACCTGGTACAAACTGCCACATCGGAGACTTTACACCTGGCAGTCTCCACAACATACGCATGATAAAGTCGAAAGAAATCAAATTGATTTTTTATTGATTAATCAAAGATACAGAAATGGATTGCAAGGAGTAAAAACGTACCCTGGAACAGATATCGGATCTGATTTCAATCCTGTAGTAGGAAAATTGAAAATTAAGCTTAAGAAAATTAAAAGAAAATCCATGTAAACAACCCAACGTTAAACTAAAAGTCACAGAAAAATTAAATGAGGCAATAGCAGATATCACGGCAAGATCTTAACAACCGGCCAGTATAGAACACAAATGGAATTGTATTAAAAAAGCTATCGTAACCACCACCACGTCTCTGATCGCTTCCCAAAGTACAAAAAGAAAAATTGGATGTCTGACAAAATATTATCAATGATGAACGACCGCAGATCATTTAAAAACAAAGACCGAACCAAACATCAGCAGTTTAACCGACAAATACGAAAAGAGTGTCGCAAAGCTAAAGAACAGTGGCTGCTAGACAGGTGTGCAGAAATGGAGGAATTGGAAGAAAAACATGACCACTTTAACATACATAAACTCGTTAAAGAAGTGACAAGTCATACAAACCCTTGCAGTTTTAACAGTATTGTAAAGGGCAACAAATTAATTACTGATCCCAAGGGTCTACTTCAACATTGGAGAAACTACACACAGTAACTATACTCAGACAACACTAGAAGAAACTCTGAAAGTGAATATAAAAGTGAACCATCCCCCAAAATATTGAAGTCAGAAGTTGTAAGGGCAATCAAACAGAGCAAATGGGGAAAAGCACCAGGCCTAGACGACATATACATAGAGGTTGTAACAATGTTGAGTGAAGAGAATATAGACGCCTCTTTATATATTTTTAATGACATTTATGGGTCCGGTCAAATACCATAGGATTGGCTTCAATCAACCTTTATACCATTCCTAAAAAGGCCAAACGCTAATAGTTGCCACAGCTTATTGAGCCAGGCCCTAAAACTCTTCTTAAATATAATTCACAAAAAAATATACAACAGATGTAAAAGAGACATTAGCCCCACACAGTTCGGTTTCAGACAAGGATTTGACACAAGAGAAGCAGTTTATAGTTTAACTGTCCGACTTCAGAAATGCAGAGATCAGCAAAAATATGTCTTTCCTATGATTTATAGATTACCAGAAAGCGTTCAATTGTGTTAATCATTCAGAATTAGTAAAATTGCTCCAGGAACGTTTGATAGATGAGGATGACCTTAAAATCATAAAGAACCTTTATATGAATCAAGTGGCATCTGTGAGAGTAGGACTGAAATCTACATCTTATTTCTCAATCGAAAAAGGTGTATGACAGGGTTGTGTTCTGTCACCCCTCCTTTTTAATCTTTACTCTGAAACGATTTTCGATAGAGCCTTAAGTGACACTGAAGATGGAATCAAAATTATTGGACAGATTATTAGTAATCTCCGCTATGCTGATGATACAGTCATACTAGCTGATAGCCAAGAAGCGCTACAACGACTAAAAGATAGAATAAACACTGAAGGAGAACGACTAGGCTTGAAGATTAATATAGACAAGACGAAGGTAATGGTGATTAGCAGAACACGAAATATGCAATTAAATATAAGAGTAAACAATAAGAACATCCAAAAGGTCCCCAAGGTCAGATATCTCGGTAGTTGGATAACTGAAGATCTAGATCCAGATATAGAGATGCATAGCAGGATTGAGCAAGCCAGAACAGCATTTACTAATATCAGAACCTTGCTAAGCAACAGCAGCCTTAACTTAACGCTTCAATATCGCTTTGTAAAATGTTACATTGATTCCATACATATGGCGTAGAAAACTGGAGCATACAGGCCAATGTGATGAACCGATTGGAGGCCTTTGAAATGTGGGTATTTAGAAGACTACTTAAAATTCCCTGGACAGATCACACGACAAATGTCGAAGTATTAAATCGAATTGGCAGAGAACAAGAATTGCTGCCAATAATAAAAAGAAGAAAAACTGCTTATCTGGGTCATATATTTCGAAATTCCAAGTACCGGTTCTTAAAGCTTATTATGGAAGGGAAGATAGAAGGAAAACGGGGCATCGGAAGAAAGAAATACTTATGGCTTAAAAACATAAGGGATTGAACAAACCTGGATGCCCATGCACTCTTTAGAGCCACACAAGACCGAGAGGAGTATGCCAGAATTGTCGCCAACATCCACTAATTGGATAGGGCACCATAATAAGAAGAATATTTTTTATCGACGTAAATAGCAACCCTGCAACCAGCTATCTCAGCGTTTTGCCTGTATTTAAAAAAGTTTGTGTATTTTTAAAACTTAAATGCATGGTCAAAATCTTTAAAGTTTGTCTCTTGTAAACAATGTATCAATGTTATGATTTCAGAGATAGTATGCTTTAGCATTTCGAAGTGGCTGTAGAAACCGTTTATGTTCCATTGTAGTATGGACGCCATTGCTTCTATTTATTATGTACTTTACGCTGAATCGAAAGAGGTATCGCATTCTTCTTCTAGAAATACCTTTATTGTTACCGGGTCCATTTTTAGTTGTTTCATAATTTTACGTATTATTCTCGTGCTTTCGTTTTTCAGACTTCGGTTGGTGTAATAAGGGTGAATTTTAGATAATAGTTTTAAAAACTCATGAACGTTCTCCGTATATGTTTTAACTAAGCTTAACAGATCTTTGTTTCCTTTAACATTTTCAAAGAAATCGACGATATGGTTAAAAGTGAGTTTACGATTCTTCTTCGAATATTCTCATAGTTGGTTCCAGTAACGGCAATATTTCATTGGATTGTATCTAATGTGTTTTGGCCACGCGTGATTCTTCTTAAGTAATAATTTTTGTTTTCTTCTTTCTCTGGGTAGTTGGTACCGAAAATGTAACTTCAGTTTGTAATGACGGAGGAGGTGTTATTATGTCTGTAATATTGGTGCTCTAAAATCAACACCGATTACATCAATGGAAGCCCAGACCGATATTGAACAATGCCGCAGAGAGCAACACGCGTTAACCTTCTGGGAAAGGCAAAGACGAATACTTTCACAAAAATGGGACGAATAACAAACCACTCCGCTTACAGTAGCAAACCAAATCATGGAAAAATACCACATTGTCCTGTCGGAAGCCGCCCCCTTCCCAGCGCAAACCACACTGGCCCGCTGTCTACCAAACACAGAATTACTGCTAAAAAACCATAACGACCCGAAGCACTTATCGTCAGACTTTGCCCTAAGGAAAGCCGCCCTAGAGACGATACACACCAAGTACCCACCACATGAGTGGCTCCACATCTACTGCGATGGATCCTCGATGCCGGACTCGGGAAGAACAGGAGCAGGATATGTCTCAACGTTCTTCAAAGGCTCTATAGCTGTGGGTGCCCCTCTCACCAACTACGACGGCGAAATTGCTGCTATACACGAAGCTGCAAAAAATCTTGAGAATTTCCAACACATCCAAAAAGTTGCCTTCTTCATCGACTGCCAAGCCGTAATCCTCGCCCTGTCGATAAATCGATACACCAACTGTGTCAAAACAATATCTTGCCGCGTCCAACTATCGAACTTGATGGAAAAAGGGTGGCTGATTACTCAACAATGGATCCCTAGTCATGTCGGCGTTGAAGGAAATGAAGCGGCGAATGAACTTGCAAAAGAAGGCACTACTCTTCCACAGCCCCCTAGCTTCCAATCGTACACATCAGCAAAGTCCACCATTAGAAGAGGAATCAAAGCAAAGATAAAAGAGCAGCAAATACAAGCCGGTGCTGGAAAATCTTGGGCCCACCTAATAGAGTCACCAATCCCCCGCAACTTGCCGAGACCCATTAGTGTAGCCGTGTTCAGAACAACTACGGGGCATGACTACCTGGCCTCCCATCTACATCGCATCGGCGTCCGCGAAAATGACACCTGTCCACTATGTGATTAGCCCCAGATGGATGCTGCTCACCTTCCAGAGTACCCAGCCCTGAAAACAGACCCACCCAAGGAGGATGAAGATAGCCTACGAGAAACGGCTCGTCTATACTGGTCAGCGCGCCACCAAATGGCTAACATGCCAAGGGTGGACGTTGGCTAGTAAGTAAGTAAGTAGTATTTCTGTAATATTGCGTTTGGAACTTGTTTTATGAACATTTTCTGATTCCATTATTTTTTGGGTAGGCAAAGAAATATCTGTGGTTAGTTATTTATCTATATTATTATTATTATATTGTGTATTTGGTGCTATGTTATGGGTTGTTAGAGGTTGGGAAAGTGAAGATTTGTTATTTATTTGGAGGGCTGTCATGGTAGGGATTTCATTTCGACTAGTAGGGATATTGACATTGTTTGCAAGCTCTTGACTTAATGTAGTTAAGGAATTGTTTGAGAAAAGGCCGGTTTAATTACATTTTAAACATAGCTGGTTTTCATGAGACAAAAAATACGATATGATAATTTATCATGAGTCTAGGACCGTATTGTCGGGAGGTGAGATATAAATGTAGCGTCGAAAACTAAGAATGTGTTTGTACTAAGGGTTGGTTGCCCCGATTATAAGAAAATTTAAAGAAGCTACCAAGTTATAGCCTTGTTCTATGAGTTCTTGTTCTATACAATCATGTGGAATAGATGTGGAGTAGGTAATAATAAGCGGCAACTTGGAGTAATAAATCGTCGATTTTGAATTTGTTCTGAATTTAGTGTAATTATTCCATTATCAATGTTTCTGAATTCATCGACCTGGATATAAAGTATTCCTTTAGTTTAATTCCATTAAGGAAGTTGAAAACTATAGCTTGATTTTTATATAGGAATTTCGGTTGGCTAAGACCTCTTGAGTAACTATGTTGTTGATTATTAGAGTTGGTGTCAGTAATAATAGATGAATTATTTTGCAGTTCCGACCCCCTCAGGTCGGACCTGCCTTAAAGCAGATCGAACCGATAAGAGGCACGACAATATTGAACCGATAATAAACCTGTCTTTTGTTTTTATTTTTCACTTTTTAGTAGATTGTTTATTTGTAAGTTTATTTGTCTATGTAAATTTATTAATATACAAGGTGATAAATTATAATCACAATCTGACAGCAGTGTTTTCCATAAAACTCAATTATCATTTCTCAGAATTTAGTGACTATAATTTTGATACTATAATATAGTAAGATGCTAACATATTATACTAAAGACTTCTTTAATAAAGTTTAATATTAAAAAAATTAATACAATGTAAAATAAGTTAATAATCAAGGGCACATATAAGAGCAACTCCTCTCTTTATCCAGTGTGATTGGGGTTTTCTGCTTGGTATTTCAATAGTTAAGACATAATTAGTGGAATGGCCAGTGGTTGAAAGGACACCAGCTCGGGTTAGGGTTTTGTATACTGGACATTGATATACGCTAGAAGGAAGCTCGTGATTTTCTTCAGGTTTAAGCCAAACTACTGGCATCTCTAAAAAGCCAAATATATTAATTAGATGAATGTGTTTTTGAAATAAACAGAAGAACAAAAATTCAAACAATATTTCATTGTTATGATCATGATCAATAGCGCTCATATCGAATGAATTATGGCCAGTAGCAGCTTTAGCATAACCCCGTTGAGCCGTCGATCTCAACAAAAATGCTTTAAATAACAGATAAGACTATATTTCACTTTTGAAAGTATAATGGATAGTGAATTAAAGCGTAAATGTTGTAACATTGATGGGAGTAATAGACACAGTAGAAAGAATAAGAAATTAAATGGAGGTAGAGTTCTAATATTCATTAATAACAAGTTTCAATCTTAGTTTATTTTTATTTTTGAATATTGCATAGAAGAGCTTTATATTTTGCGCCAGGTCCACGATAGGGAACTGAATGTTATAAAGGCGAGTGATCCTCTATTGAACTCAAGTCTGCTTGCCCACGAATGTTGTTTAACAATCTCAAATATATTCAATTCGTCAAGACTAGCTTCTAAGGAATTTTTTTATGACTTTAAAAATGACAATTACACTGAACTTTTTGGGCTTGGCTCACAATGATAGTAATGTTTTAACTAATATGTTCTATGAAATTCTTTCACTAGGAATTTTCTACTTTATACCTCTGAAGAGATACGGAATATCAACTTTTCCTAAATAGTGTTTCCAAGTACTTAGAATTTTGACATGTGAGGATGTGAGCAAAGGTATGCTCAATTATTGCACATGAAATATTGACTAGATGCCAATTAAAGTAAATTTTTTCTTCTCAAAACAAAATGCAAAGGTTTGTCTGGTATATGCTTTAATTAAAATGTTCAGGTACCGATGCTCAGTTGAAAGACAATTTTAAATCATTTTGGAAATATGTTAATGATAGACGTTCTAGTCATAGTTTACCAAATTCTATGTTTTACAGGGATCAGTCTGCTTCTAATGTGCCAGAATTTACTAATTTGTTCAAGGACTTCTTTCAAACTGTCTATATCCCTGGGGTTAATACCCTTAATATTCCCAATCATCATCATCATCATCAGTAGCTCGACAACCCTTTCTGGGTCCTGGCTTGTTCTAGGATTTTCCGCCATTCTGTTCTGTTCCTTGCTTTTTGTTTTTCCAGTTGGTAATCTTAAGTGTTTTCAGATCTTGTTCCACTTGTTTCATGTATCTAAGTTTGGGTCTTCCCTTTGACCTTCTTCCTATTGGTGTTTGCCTCATAATATGTTTTGGTGTTTCAGTCTCCAACATTCGTTCGACATGGCCCATCCAGCGCAGACGTCCGATCTTTATGGATGTTATGATCTCGGGTTCGTTGTATGCTGTGTATAGTTCAAAGTTATATCTTCTGCGCCATATGTCATTTTCCTTTACACCCTTATATATGTGTATAAGGATTTTTCGTTCAAATGTGCCTAATAGGTTTTCATCGCTTTTCGACATTGTCCATGTCTCTGATCCATATACAAGGACCGGTTTTATCAGGGTCTTGTATATTTTGCATTTGGTTTTTCTTGTGATTTTGTTAGATCTTAGATGTTTAATTAGTCCATTATATGTTTTATTAGCGATATACCCATGCCTCCTCTGAGGAGGCATGGGTACAAGAGAGGCATTATTTGCGTTGACGGTACTCTTGCAGAAATGTCGGGAATATAACAAGAGTGCATATGTATGCTTCATAGACTTTAGGAAGGCCTTTGACCGAGTGCAGCATATGAAATTAATAGATGAATTAAAAAACATCAATTTAGACAAAAAAGACATTGAGTTTATTAAGGCTATATACTGGAACCAGAAAGCAGTAGTAAAGGTGAACGATATAGAAACAAATAATATACCGATTGCGAGAGGGGTTAGGCAAGGATGCGTCTTGTCTCCGACGCTTTTCAACGTGTACTCACAGGTCATATTCAGAAAAGCCTTATGGGAAAGAAAAGAGGAAATAAGAATTGGTGGAGAAATCATAAACACCATGAGATTTGCAGATGACACGGTAATTATGGCTGAGAGTATAGAAGAACTACAAACTTTACTAGATGCAATAAATAGTGAATGCATTCAAATGGGACTTGACATCAACACAGATAAGACCAAATTTATGATAGTATCAAGGAGTCCAATAAATAATGAACAACTAACTCTTGGTGGACAGCAAATAGAGAGAGTGACAAAATATAAATATCTGGGAGCTTACATCAACACAGAATTAGATCCAGACCAAGAGATCGGGGTACGAATAGAAATGGCAAGGGCAGCGTTCTTAAAATTCAAACAATTGTTCTGTGACAAAAATCTGAATATTGCGCTGAGACTGAGGTTTGTTGAATGTTACGTCTGGTCGCAACTATTGTACGGGGTAAAAACATGGACACTAAAAGCGCAAATAGTTAAAAAGATTGAAGCCTTTGAACTTTGGATATACCGGAGAATGTTGAGAATTCCATGGACTGCCAGGGTCACCAATGAGGAAGTGCTGAGAAGGATGGGTAGAGACAAAAAATTGTTGAGAACGATAAAAGTACGCAAGACTGCATACCTTGGACACATACTAAGAAATAATAAATATAGTCTTCTGCAGGTCATCATGCAGGGTAGAGTCGATGGCAAAAAGGGAATAGGTAGAAAGAGGAAGTCATGGGTGCGAAATATTCGAGACTGGACAAACATGACTGTAGACGAATTATTCCACGTTGCAAAAGACAGAGAAGCTTTTAAAAATGTGGTCGCCAACCTCCGTTAATGGGGACGGCATAGGAAGAAGAAGATTAGCGATATGTGTTTTTCTCTTAACTTCTTCACTGACATTGTTATCTGCGGTAACTAGTGAACCTAGGTATGTAAAATTTTTCACGCTTTTGATGTTATAGTCTCCTATTGTATTCAGATTCCCAATATCCCCATCAATAATAGTGTTGGCACAAATTATAATGTCTCTGAAATCACTCTCATTGATATTGTTGATCGTAGGGAGAAAATCCCAACAGAAAATCCTGGTCCTCCTGATAGGAGCTTGGGAGGTAGGGTCTAGTCCTCTTCACCTGTAAAAAAACCCACCGCAAACAATTCTAAAATCCAGCCTCAGAACATGGACGGGAAAAAACGAAGATGACGTAGCTAACGAACATGGATTTGAATATAAATACATGAACTATCCGAAGAACCAAGTCAGACGAAGTCATAGCTCAAGTAAAAAAATAAAATCAGATATCACAGTTCTTACCGAAACAAAGCAAAAGGCCAAGGCAGCGAAGACACAGGAGGTTTTATACACATTTATAGTGTAGAGAAAGATAAGAGAGCACAAGCAGGGCTATCAATATTGATAAAAAAACTTGACAAAAAATGATCTCGAGATCATTGGAATATATGCGCTATCAGAAAGTGTATCAAAAATAGATAAACAAATATTCTATGAAACCTTACCAGAACTAAACTTATTGAAAATATAAATAGCCACAAAGAAATTGTACTGTTGGAATATTTTAATGCTTGGACAGGAAAAAAAAAACAAATGGTAAAGTCGTAGGTAAATACGGAGATGCAAAAATAAATAAAAATGTGGAACATTTGATCCAATTCTACGAACAGCACTCTCTGAAAATCCTAAACGGATTCTACCATCATAAAAATATACATAAGTACACAATCTTAAATCCTATCTGGAGTTACAGCATACAACTTTAGGAAACTGCATCAAACTTCAACATTGAAATCATAGAAAGATTCCAGTCAAAAGTTAGACGGATTGTTGCAAATGCTCCATGGTATGTAACATATAATATTAGCAGACAAAAATCTTCAAATACCAAAGGTAAAAGAAAAAATTAGTGACTTCGGTTAAAAATATAAAGAAGGATTAACGAAACTACAAGAAGAATATACCAAGGCTGGCCTAGATATTAACCTCGCGAAAACAGAGTACCTATCTACAAGTGAAGAAGACATAGAAGATCTACAGATTGATGACAACGTAACAATCAAAGGAAAGGATAAATTCAAATACCTGGGGTTTATAATCACGAAAAAGGCAACAACAGAGGAAGAAATTACACAAAGATTAGGACAAACAAGAACAGCAATCCGACAACTTAACTCAGTATGGTGGGATAGACACCTAAATATGAAGACAAAAACGCAGATTTATAAAACATTAGTGCGAAGTATTATGACATACGGGGCTGAAAATTGGATCATAAACAAGAAAAACAGCAGTAAGATAGTAGCAACAGCGATGGAATGCCTGCGAAGATGCTGCAGAGTAACAAGAATGGATAGGAGAAGTAATGACGAAATAAAGCAAAGAACATCAATAGAAACAGACATACTAACATATATACAACAAAAAAGATTAAAGTGGTATGGACATGTAAGAAGAACTAGCGACAGCAGATGGATAAAGAGAATAACCGAATGGAGCCCCATAGGAAGGAGGAAAAGAGGACGACCCCGAAAATCCTGGAGGAACGAAGTAGACGACGCCATGAGTAAGAGAGGCCTAAACGATGGAGAATCGAACAACAGAGAGAGATGGAAACGGTTGAGCGAGGGAAGGCAGTGAATACTGTAGAATCCCTAAATATATATATATATATATTAACAAAACATCCCAACATATTAGCGAGAAACCTAATAAGATAACCAGTTAGGCGCAGGCTTAGATGGAATACACCAGTGATCTACCAGCAAGATTTTAAATAATGCATCCTAGTTCCCAGAGACAAACAACTTTATTCTTATATGAAATATACAGGGTGTTTCAAAAAAAGGTAACACTTCGCTAGGATAGGTTAAAAACGGAAAAATAATTGGGGTTTGCTTCGTAAACATTTTCTGTAACTTTCAAGATAAACGACGTTGAAAAAACAAAGACTTACATATCTTTTACGATATTGCCGCAATTACTGGCAACATTGTAATGAACCTGTTATACGAATATTTTTTGGAAGCTGATACATGCCGTAAATTTGTTTTTATTTCTATGAGAGTCAGATATAAAAACAAATTCATGGGATGTATCAGCTTGCAAAACATATTCGTATAAAATTTCAGTACCATGTAGTTTCGGCAAAATCGCAAAAAATGCGTAATTTTTTTTTTCAACGTCATTTACCTTGAAAGTTAAAAACATATTTTACTAAGCAAATCACAACTATTTTTCAATTTTTTACCTAACTTAACGGTGTTACCTTTTTTTGAAACACTCTGTATATAAAGAAAATGGTTAAAGAATAATTTTCTACAATACAACTACTTCAGTAATCACATTTACTTATTGTAATCTTTACAGATTGTAAATAAATTGGGAAGTCAAAATAAAAAAAAAATAGGATAAGGTAGTTGGGGGTAAAAACACGCACGGGGCAAAAGAACGCACCTCATTTAAATTTGCCGCGAATGTCCAGTTTGAACCAATTTTAGTTACAATCGTTTGGCAACAGTGTGCCATATGTGTTGTCCAAGTTTAAAGCTGATTCAAGGCGTTGTTTACAAACTATGGGGTAAACATCATTTTTTACTATTACACTGTAATATTGGCATAACAAAATTAATTTGTGATAAAATCAAATTTTCATTTTTCGTTGAATTAGTTTATTCGGGTGTTTTCTTGGCTTGATTGTGGGTTATTATGTTAAGAGTTTTTGATTGAGGTTAGGTCCTTAAAGTCCTAACAGATGATTTTGACAGTGTTGTCGAATGGGGCAAAAATACGCGAGAGTCATGGGGTAAAACTACGAATGTGTATTTTTGCCTCATTATCATAAATTAATTTTTTAACTACCAATTTCTGAATTAAATATTCAATTCATCTAAATCTTGGTTTTTCTTTTCCAGAAACTACAAAAGAAAATCAGAGCGCAAGCCTTTGACAGAAGGTATTTTGTGCGAAGCTCGTGAACTTATTAATAATGGCGTTTCTATACGTCATACAGCAAAAGTACTGGGATTTTATAAAGCGACACTACGGCAAAGGTTAAAAAAAAGGAAATGGTGCCCAGTCTTTAGGCAGATTTAAAACAGTTCTCACCAAGATCCAAGAAAACAAAATAGTTCAGCATTGCAAAGAACTCGACAAATGATTTTATGGAATGACGCTGAAGTCATTGCATTTTTTAATTTACTCTTATTGTGTAAGAAACCGTATTGAACATCCATTTTCACCTGTAAATCGGCTGGTTGGGACTTTACTAGATCTTTCATGAAAAGGAACCGACTATCTTTACGAGTTCCACGAAAAATAAGTATTGCTAGAACCATGGGCTTTATTAGAGTGCAACTAGCTCAGTATTTTGAAATTTTAGAGAGCACTATAAAAAATATAAGTTACTTCCCAACCGTATCTACAAAGTCGATGAAACGGGCATTCAGACAGTTCCAAACCATCTGCCCAAACATGTTGCCCCAGTTGGAAAGAAAGATGTAGCAAAAGCTGTAGCTGCCAAGCAAAGACAAACAATTACGGCTGTTTGCTGTATGAGTGCAACTGGTCACCATGTTCCTCCATTTTTCTTATTTGCTCGAAAACGAATGAATCTTCTTCTAATCAAAGACGGACCCACTTGCAATGGTTACATGAACACTCCCACGTTTATCAAGTACCTGGACCATTTTAAAAACCACCACATAGCAGCCATAAGACAGCCACTTGATCGGGCATTTTTCAAACCATTAAAAGCTTATTATGAGAGCGTCGCTGACAGCTAGACCAGTTCCCATCCAGGACAGGTTCTCTCCATTTACCATGTGGCTGGTCTCTTTTCCATAGCATTTGCAAAAACTGCTACTATAGATATAGCAAAAGAGGGCTTTCGGTCTACAGGACTCTATCCACTAGATCAAAATATTTTTTCGGACGTAGATTTTATGCCAGCGGAAGTAACAGAGCAAAATTTAGGTGAAGATTTAGACGATGACGGTAATGTTTTTATCCACTTTCAGCAAGAAGAAGAAGAACTTGTTACTGATGCTCTAGAGCCCCAGCCTTCATCAAAATCGGAAGTCAGAATTTCTGTACCTGGTCCTTCAAATATTGAAAAAGAAACTGTTGCTGACACGAAAGAGCCCCAGCCGTTATCAAAATCAGAACAGTCAGTAATTTTACCTTCAGACATTATTCCCTTCCCAAAAATTAAGATGAGGAAACGAACCAGGAAATGTTTGAAGGCAACCCTACTAACACGACACCTAATAGGGAGCGACTTTTAGAAGAACAAGAAGAAAAGCAGGAAGCAGAAAAAGAGAAGGAGAGGAAAGCATTACTAAAGAATCAAAAGATCAAATCTAAAGTGCTAAAGTTCGTGCTGCCAAAAGGAAAGTTTTCGACGAATCATCATCTGATGAATCAGTAGCACTCTCCTATCAAGAAAGTATTGATTCTTGTGACATTCATTTTTCCGATAACGATGAAGAGCAAGACATTGATGTTGTACCAAATATTTTACCTGATGATTTTGTCGTAGTGAAGGTTTTTGGAGAAAAATCATACAGATTATTTGTCGCCAAAGTCTGCCAAGTAAATGATGATGATTATGAAGGCGTATTTTTTAAGCGACTGCTCACAACTTTTCGTTTTCGTCAGACAACGGAAGATGCCTCTTTTTCGAAAGGACGATATTGTTTTAAAGCTTTCAAAGCCAATAAAAACCAGCTTTTTCAGATTTTCAGATTCAGGAAGATTCTCTGACGACCTCGCCAAATACAGTTCTTTTTTAGATTAATGTTTTGTATTTTACGTTTGGTTTTTTTCAATAAAGATTGGTTTCTTTTAAATTCCTACCATCTCTTTTATTTGAGGTTTTATAAATTTTAGTTTTGGGGCAAAAATACGCACTTGCGTACTACTGTCCCATTTGTACGGGCAAAAGTACGCAAATGAAGATTTTTTAAAAACTTTTTTTTCATTTATTAGTGAACTTATAGAACTACTGTCGATACCTAAAATGGAAAAACAATATGTATGCTCTCGCGTAATAACATTCGAAAATTTCTAATCTTTTATAATTTCTGAAGACGACAGGAGAAAACGAAACTGCGTGTTTTTGTCTCCAACTACCCTAATGTGTAACACAAAAAGTTCAATCACATTTTAGATAAATGTCTAAAAAATCTATGAAATATGGTAAAACGCTATGAAGTATGGTAAGGTAAAAAAATTAAAAACAATAAATTACACATTTTTTTGTAAAAAACTGCAGAATGAGAACACATCGATAGTTAATTTAAATAAAAAATGTAGTTTTTTACTAGAAGTAAAAATATACTACAATTTTACTATAAAAAATATATAGTAAAAACATTATCCATTGGTGTTTAAAATTCATCTTTCTCTTAATTTTTTGTTTGTTTGATCCTTTTTTTGGTGTAATTTTAAAGTTTTTTTTATGTAAAGATTATTCATATATTATTTCATCATTTATAATACCAAATTGTACTTAGCCTATTTTTAATACCATAAAAGCAGGTCAGGACTTCAACCAAAATCTACATACCTGTATACAGCTCTTTAGGATTAGATTCATCTAGAATATCAATATTGGCATTCCATTTTGCCCCTTCGAGGTATAAACCATAAATTGAACAACCATCTTTTGGTCTCTTCTTCGGAAACTGGTCCAATATCTAAATTATTAAGAAACGATTAATATTTGATACTTTTTTGCATAAATTTATTTTCAGTCTTTATTATCTGACAATTAATTAAATTATTATTATCTCGCTGTATATCTTCGATTACTATTATATGAGTCACCTAGTATCAAAATCGCCAAAATGCCATTTTTCCAGTTTTTAGATATAAACTCCCTTAAATTCTTATTAATACATATCGACTGGCAGTAACGTTCAGTATAATAATAGCCAAAATTTTGACTAAAAAACATTTTGCCGAAAGTTTGCCTTTCGTTTCAAAATAACCTATGTTTTGTGAGATTTCCGTATAAAAAAAAAACCAATGTTAAAAACAGCCAATCAAGAGACTTTCTTTTATTCACGTGTCCTGAATATCATAAACAAGAAACATGGCCGATTCACCTTAATTAGTGCTTCGTTATTTACACATTTTTAGCATTCAATAGCACATTAATCAAAATTTAAGAACTTTTAAGTTAATACAAAAAAATGGATATTTCACCCGTGCCAGTAACACCAACCTAATGCCGAAAAATAATTAGATAACCTGAAAAATGGAAATGTAATATTAAGAAATGTCTCAGGTAAGGGTACTATTTGTAATAAAGGCATTGTACACTAATGGTTTAAACCTCTATTTGAATTTAAAATCCCTTGTTTTAGATCCTCCAATTTTTCAGGAGATTTGAAAACAGTTTTGTTTCTATTTCAGATACATAGAAAAGTACCAAAACAACCGCAGTGCCAGCAGAAATCAACAGCTTTTGAGTGCAGAAAATTGAAACTAAGGAAACTTGCAGAAGTCAACAAACGATTCTACTCCAATTTAACAAAGATTGCACAAGATGCATTTATATTAAATATTATTGAAATACAGGATGTAAAAAGACGACGTAAGCAGCAATAATTGAAGGAAGGGAGGTCCAAGAGAAAGGACAATAATGTGCCTATTAAAAGAAGGGGTGGATACAGAAAGGCAGTATTTCAAGTATTTGTATAGCCAATATAAGTTTTTTAGTATATTACCTCAAATGCGAAATTGATGGTATCTATGGAGACAACATATTTTCTCGCATAATTCTGTAATGTTCCTGTAAGAAACGCTTGAGGGAAATAGAAACCAGATATCCAAAATACAGGTGGTATTCCTTCGCGATTCCATTTATTTAGAAACTCTATTCTGGCCTTCAAATCAGCAACCCATGCGCCTAAAAGTAACAATTATCAATTAAAAGCAAGAAAAATTACTTTCAAATCATGTTAAAAATTTGAATTTTATTGGGAACCATCACTGTATCGGTCGAGCATATTAAAATCTGAAAAGTTTGTGTTGACAATAATTATTATTTGATCTAAGAGATTAAATATTTTCGATAAGAATGCTGCTCAAAGAAACAATGTACAGCCTCGGAACCGGATTAATACTAAAAAGATAGCCACAGCAAGAAATAAGGACAAGAAAAATATATCTAAAACCTAGATAAGACTTACTACTTGGAATATCAGATCGCCCAACTCAAGGGACCAAGAAATAACCCAAGTGTTAAAAGAGAAAGAAATAGACATTTTTGGTCTACAGAAAACAAAAAAAAGTAAAGGAGCAGTCAAAATTAGGTGAATACATACTAATCTACAGTGGAGTAGCAAAAGAAAACAGGACCAAAGAAGGTGTAGCCTTACTAAAACACCAAAGGTACCAAAATCACATCAAAGAGTGTCAATACATATCAGAAAGGATTGTAACAGTAAAGATAAGAATGGAGAAGAAAGACCTGGACATCATCGGAGTATATGGTTCAGAAAATAATAAGCGTCTAATAAAAGAGATGAACGAACTATGAAAAACGAAACACATTCAGGAGGAAACATTAGTAGACTACTTTTGATCCCTATTTGCTAAAGGTGACGATAATGAACCACCAACACCAGAGGTGACGACAAACGAAGAAATAAATATAGAGGAGGAAGAGGTAAAGAAAGCATTAAGGAAATTATAAAATAGAAAATCACCAGGAAAGGACAGAATAACGAATGAACTACTCAAGAACAGAGGACTAGATCTAACCAAACAATTATTAAAACTAATTAAAAAAATAATAGAACAAAACAAAATTCCTCAAGAATGGAAATCAAGCATCCCAATACCTCTCTTTAAAAAGGGAGGCAAATCGGACCCGGAAAATTACAGAGAAATTAATTTAATAAACACTATACAAATTATAACACTAGCAGAACAATGTTTTAGGTCGGAAGATCACGACTGACGTTATATTTATAATGAAGTAAGTACAAGAGAAATGATTAGAATACAACAAACCGGAATATCTATGTTTCGTGGACCTTATAAAGGCATTGTACACTAATTGTACACAAGAGACATACCTCCAGGGATAATCAAAACGATCAAAAATATCTACCAAAACAACACAATAAAAGTAAAAGTAAAAGAAGAACTAACCGACCCTATTAAAGCTAGCAATGGATAAGACAAGGAGATTCCCTGGGTCTTTTATTGTTCAATCTGATTATAAATAAAATAATAAAAAAAGTAAGAACTAAAGAAGGATACCAAATCGGTGAAAAAGAACTTAAAATAATCTGCTACGGAGACGACGCAATACTACTCTCTTAAATTGAAACTGATTTAGAACATATGCTGCACCAATTTAATATAACTGCATATAATATAAAATGCCACAGATATTGTAATATAGTTAAAAATATATATGAAAATGCCACAACCACCATAAGTCTACATTCAGCAACTAATAAAATAAAGATAAAAAGGGGAGTCAGGCAAGGTGATACCATGTCACCAAAGCTGTTTATTACCGTTCTTGAGTATGCGTTTAAAAAACTAACATGGCAACAGAAAGGAATATCCATCGATGGAGAAAGATTAAACCATCTACGTTTTGCGGACGATATCGTGCTTCTGTCAGATAATCTGGGAGAGATCAAAGACATGCTCCAAGAACTGAATGACATACTACAAGAAACTGGACTGGAGATAAATTTCGAGAAAACCAAAATGATGACCAATATGGTTCCCAGCGAAGAGATACAGATCAATAACAACAAGGTAGAATTAATCGATAAATACACATACTTGGGTCATGAAATTAGAATAACCAGAGACAACCAAACCTGCGAATTAAATAGACGAATCACGTTGGGATGGGCGGCATATGGAAGGATGAGAGACATTTTTAAAACAAATACCCCAATTCACCTGAAAAGGAAGGCATTTAACCAATGCATCTTACCAGTCTTGACCTACGGAGCAGAGACCCTAACTTTAACGAAAGCTACTGCCGAAAAACTGAGGGTAACACAAAGGCGAATGGAAAGATCAATGCTGGGCCTGACCTTGAAAGATCGCATGAGAAATGAGGAGATACGCCGACGAACTGGCGTAGACGATATTATACTGCTAATCAATAAACAAAAGTGGAGGTGGGCTGGACATGTTGCTAGAATAGAAGACGGAAGATGGACGAAGAGATTATTGGAGTGGAGACCAAGAGCCGACAAGCGAAGTCGAGGCAGACCACCCACCTGATGGACCGACAACCTAAGGAGAATAGAAACAAACTGGATTGCAGCAGCTAGAGATAGAGAGAACTGGAGACGTTTGGACGAGGCCTATATCCAACAATGGATGTGAAAATGGGGCTGGATGATGAATATAAAATGCATGGTTACAACACCAAATTTACTAAGATGTAAATTGGAACTGGAAGGTCAGATAATATTTGCAGTTACTAAGGGTCTCAGACAAGGATGTTGTATCTCTCCGACTCTATTTAAGATTTATATCTCTGCAGCTCTGAAACAATGGAAAAGGAAAGTCAAAGGAATGGGTATACAATTGAACGATCAGGATTACATATATACTTTACAGTTTGCAGATGATCAGGTGGTGATCTCAAATGACAAAGATGACATGGAATACATGCTTAGAAAAC
The DNA here is from genome assembly GCF_040954645.1 of Diabrotica undecimpunctata. NCBI lineage: Eukaryota > Metazoa > Arthropoda > Insecta > Coleoptera > Chrysomelidae > Diabrotica > Diabrotica undecimpunctata. The sequence continues at coordinate 35,432,807 of NC_092811.1, read as the reverse complement.
TAATTGAAGATTACCAGAAATGGGGATTAAATATCAATTTAGAAAAGACAAAATACCTCTCAATTGTAGCTGAAGCAGAACAACTCGATATCGATGACAATCAAAAAATAAATCCATGCAACGAATATAAATACCTGGGCGTCATCTTCGACCGTAGTGGAAAAGACGAACGAGAAATAGAACATCGAATTGTACAAGCACGAAGAGCTATAGCATGTTTGAACGGAATTCTATGGAGTAAAGAAATATCAAAGAAAAGAAAATGGAACATCTATGAGACAATGGTTAAAACTAGCCTACTTTATGGAGCTGAGACATGGAGAATAACCGAAAAATATAAGAAAAAGGTCGAAGCCACGGAAATGGATGCCATCAGAAGATCGATGAGAATATCAAGAGCCGACAGAATACGGAATGAAGTGATAAAACAACAAATGGGTATAGAGGGCACTATAGTTGAGGATATTGAGAGAAAACAGCTCATATGGTATGGGCATGTGAGCCGAATGGGGGACGAAAGATTGCCTAAAAAAACGATGATGTGGCAACCCCCAGAGAAGAGGAAACGAGGAAGACCACCACAGAGCTGGAACCTGGGAGTTAGGAAAGCGATTAGCGCTCGAAATCTGGACGAAAACCTAACTCAAGACAGAATACAGTGGCGTTTGGGAGTCGGACAACGTCGTAAGACGTTATAAAAAACCGAATATATATATATATATATATAGGTCAGATAATAGAACAAGTGATAGAGTTAAAATATCTAAGCATCACATTATCTAGCTACGAAAACCTCGAAACTAAAGTGAAGGATCAAGTGAATAGAGCCGCAGTCATGTTACCAATATATTGAAGTTAATGTTAATGTTAATGTTGAGACGAATCGTCTGCTTTTCTTATGATTAAATAATCAATTTTATTTAATATAGACGAATAATACTCACCTAAAGGTTTCAAAGAAGGATATGCTTTACTAGCCCATACATCAGGGACCATATTGCTGAATAAGCTCAATGACATCTTTTCTAGCGCTTCTGACATCACTACCAAACCTTTAAGTGCTTTCAAGAGATCGTTCAAACTCAGTTGTATAACAACCAATAGTTTGTTGTATCGTATAGCTTCTTGTATTATGACCGTATTCAATGATTCTTCGTACAAGACGGGATAACTAAGAAGAAAACAATTGCATTTAAGCGCAAAACAGTATTGTTTGTTGTTTTGTTGTTTTTTTATAGTAGGTATAAGGCTTATTATAACAAAATATATTTTATTTAGAATTTTTCATCTGCACATCTCAGACCAATAGTACTTGTATGTGGGAAAACTCGCTATATCCTCTGTCTAATTTTTCACTTTTTCAAAAGCGAAAAACCAAGTTATATTTTTCGCTGTATTAATTATTATAACTCTCAACCTCAATATTAAAAGTCACCCCCAAGAACTACAGACACACCTTAGAAAATAAGGAATAAACTTTTTCTTGACTGTTGAGCCGCGTGGCAATGAGACGCTTTTAACCTCTCTGGTCTTCACTTTTGTAAGTGTGAGTCTAAGTGTCTATTTGATCTTTCTCTCTCGACTGATGACTGCCGTTACCAATACTCTCTCTCTCTCTCCTATCTGGGTTCAACGCGAACGGACGTTTTATTGTTAGAGATAAGCTCAAGAGTGGCAGACCTGTTTACGACAACAATGAATTTAAATGTATTACTTGAAATTAAACCTTTTCATTCTTCAATTACAACTTTATCAACTAACAGTGAGATCTGTCGTGATGCTTTTCATAAAATTCAAAAAAAGGCTAAATTACATCCATATAAAATTAAACTTATGCATGAATTTTTTTGACGAGGCCTCTTTTTGTTAAAATGGTACCGTTAATATGCAAACTTGTCGTTATTGGGCAACAGAAAATTCCAATTGGACAATGTAAGTTTATATCCAATATCCCTAAAAAGTAAATGTATGGGCTGGGATTGTTAGGAATACCATTGTAGGACCGTATTTTTTTGACAGTACTGTGACGGGTGAAAGATATTTAGAGATATTGCAAACCTACGTAGTTTCATTTTTAACCGTAAAATTTCCAGATATCAATAATCCTTGTCAAATAGATTCAACCATTTGGGTTCATTAGGATGGAGCAAGTCCACTGGATGGAGCATTATGCTGTAGTGGTTAGATATTTTCTAAATGCTACTTTTCCCAATCCTTGGATTGGACGACGCGGTCACATTGAATGGCCTGCTAGGTAGCCAGATTAGAATCACATGATCTTTTCTATTTGGGGGTATTAGAAAAGTAAGGTATATGTAAACCGACCTACCAATTTGGTAGACGTCAAATAGAGAATTTGTACTGAAATGCAACAAATTACACCAGTGATGTTGTCAAACATAACCCACGAATTCATTGGACGTCTTGGATACTGTCAATTAAACCAACCAAATTTTTCTATTCATTTCATATTATAACCCATCTGTTCTTATTAAACAAATATACTATATAATATAAGAAACTAATAAAACAATTTACCGTTCGGTAATCTTATCCAAATCAAACAACTCAGGCATCTGCTCCAAAATGGAGCGAGCTGTATTGGCTGTGGTTTCTTCTTGACTAGCAGCTGCACCTCCAACTTGCTTCGGCTGCAGCAGTAATAATGTGGATAAACAAGCATAAGTTTGAGATTGCGCAAACGTAATGTCAGCGTTAGGATGAAGACCAAAAAGCTCGGGATCATCGTTTATAGGGAGTGTCTTTATATAATCGATGTAGTCGACAAATAATGCATCTGTGCGAATCTAAAAATAAAATTATAGATTATTAGTATATAAGAGTAGTTCCACAGGCTATAAAGTTTTGGCACCAGTTGCATATAAACTTTTTAACTTTATATGGGGAATAGAGACCGCAGATTAATAACGAATACCATTCAATTTTAACTAACTAGCACCACGCACCACAGAAGCGGTACAAAAGGTACGAAAAACTGGAAACCTGGGCTAATCCTGAGAAAAGAAAAATACGTAATCTCTCAACTACTTATCCAAGGAAAGATTGAGGGCAGGAGGGGAGTAGGTCGCAAACAAATGTCATGGGTACGGAATATAAAAAACTGGACAGGCATAATTAACACTGGTGACCTTTTGCATGCCGCAAAAGACAGATGTCTGGACTTAAGATAACACGCCATAGGTTTACGGCAGTATCAGAAAAAGAAGAAAGTATATCACATGGATACGTTTTGTTTATTTTAATTTATAACAAATATTTTCATTCCAGCTGATCTAATGTATTTGGTTTCTATGTGCATAAGTATTGTTATCGTAACCAGACCAACTTACTATTGAGCCAGCTGGAGTAGGTATCAATTGAAATAGTCTAAACTTGGTCCATAATAAAGGATCTTCGAAATAAAACTAACACAGCTCAAATATTTTCTCTTCCAAATCTTGAAAATCTAAATAAGTACTTCGTTAATGTGAGTAAAAATATAACATCAATTATTTTACCACAACAAGATTCCATTTCCTATATCCCAAATTTAAAAAACGTCCCGAATTCATTCTTTATAAGGCCAGTTGATAAATCTGAACTGATCCAAACAATTAGTAGTATCAAAAGCAACTCTTCCTGTAATATTTATGAAATATCCATAAAAATTTTCTTAAATCTTCCAAAAAACGTGTTATAAGTCTTATTAAATTTCAATAAATATTAAATTATAAATTGTTGTTGCCATTTTTCTGACTTTTTGTAAGCTTTGTCCATAAAACTTTACAATTTTCAGTGACAATAAAGTATATTTCTATTCTATTCTGTAAAAGCAAGCTGCCACGGTAAATAAGAATTTGCGAATGAATTAATTAAGATGATGGATGGTTAATAGGTACTTCTTCTTCTTTTGGTGCCTATCCTTTGTGGATGTTGGCAATCACGTTGGTCCATACAACTTTGTTGACAGTTGCTCTAAATAGATGAATGGTAGTCATTTCTGCCCACTGTCTGATATTCTTCAACCACGATGTCGTACTACGCCCTTGAGATCTTTTGCCTTCTATCTTGCCTTGTAAAATTAGTTGAATTAGTTGATACTTCTTATTGTGCATCACATGCCCTATATAATATATAGTATATAATCTTTCTGATTTTCACGATACGCATAATTTCTAGATCTTTATTCATACGTTGAATCACGGTATTGTTTGTAACATGATGGATATATCGAAGGCTTCTAATCGTTTGGATGTTGCCTCCGTCAAGGTACAGGCTTCGACTCCATATTAAAGGGTAGAAAATATATAGCATCTCAAGACTCGTGTTCTTATATCAATGTTCAGGTGCATATTACATAAAATCTTCCTGAGGCGATTGAAGACAGCTCTTGCATTTCTATCTTCTTCTTCTTCTTCTGGTTCCTATCCGTTTCGGATGTTGGAAATCATATTGGCAATCATGACCTTGCTCGCTGCGGCTCGAAACAGCTCCGTTGAGGTTTTCTTAAACCATGTTCTTAAATTCCGCAGCCATGATATTCTCCTTCTACCGGGTCCTCGCTTACCTTTGACTTTACCTTGCAATATAGACTGCAGCAGGGAGTAACGGTGCTGATTTCTCATAACGTGTCCCAGATATTGCAATTTTATGCGTTTGATCGTAAACACAATCTCTGGTTCCTTCTTCATTTTTTCTAGAACTTCCTTGTTCGTGATCCTTGCTGTCCATGATATTCTCAGCATTCTTCTATAAAGCCACATCTCAAATGCTTCAAGTTTTTTAATAGTGGTGTCTGTAAGCGTCCATGCCTCCGCCCCGTACAACAACACAGAGAAAACATAGCATCTCAAATGTCTCATTTTTGTATCCAGGGATATGTTGTGACTTTTGAAGATGGCGTTCATTTTGTTAAAGACCGTTCTTGCCTTTCCTATGCGGCACTTTATTTCCTGTACATTTATATATATGCCTTTTCTATACGACATATTATTTCCTATGAGTGGTCCCATTCCTTAGTTAGGCTGCATCCAAGGTATGTAATTTTGTCGATTATTTTCAAGGGTTCATTATTAGGTGAACTGGTGCTGTATTACGTCGTTTTTTACTTACTACAAGAATTTTGGTCTTCCTACAGTTTCATTTCATGCTGTATCTATTACAGGCTTCCACTACATGGTCTATTAATGTTTGCAGATCCTCCGCATTATCAGCAATCAAAACCATATCGTCCGCATATCTTAAACTGTTTATGATTTCACTATTGATTTTTATACCTTCTTTTAAACTATCAATAGCTTCCCTGAACAGAATTTCCGAGTAAGTATTGAACAACGTCGGTGATAAAATTCAGCCCTGACGTACTCCTCGTTTTATGGTGAATTCTTGTGAGGTTTCGTTGTTTACTCTTACAGTTGTTGCCCTTTGCTGTAAGTATAAATTTTTAATTAGGCGTAAATCTTTGTCATCAATACTAGATTCTTTCAGTATCTGAAATAGTTTTTGATGTTGCACCTTGTCAAATGCTTTTCAAAGTCTCTAAAGCATGCGTAGATTTCGCAATTTACGTCTCGTGCTCTTTGTATCAATACTTGTATGGAAAATAGGGCCTCTCGCGTTCCCAGTCCGCTTCTAAACCCAAACTGAACACTGCTAATGTTTTCTTCAAGTTTTCTATATATGCGAGAGTGAATAACAGAAAGAAGGATTTTGGGTGCATGGCTCATTAAGCTTATAATTCTGTAATTAGAGCATCTGGTGGCATTTGCCTTTTTGGGGAGAGGGATTAAGGTGGAAACTAGCCAATCTGTAGGAAATTCTGCAGTTTCATAGATTTTGTTCAGTAGACTCCTTAGAAGTTTGAGTTGGTTGTTTTCAAATAGTTTCAATATTTGAGCTTGTATGTTATTAGGTCCAGGTCTTTGTTGGTTTTTAGTCTTTTTATTGCATATGTTACTTCATTGAGCGTTATTTCTGGTTTTGAACATCCAGAAATATTGACTTCTGTCTCCTGCTCTTCCTAGATTAATTCTTCCATGTATTGAATCCATCGCTCAAGTATTCTCTCATTTTCGTAGAGCAGATTGTTGTGCTCGTCTAGTATTAAGTTATGACGTCGTGATCCGTTTCCTCCCGTTAAGTTAGTAATAGGTACTGCAAGAGATAAACTTTACGTCTCGGTAGCGCTCATTAATTGATACCTACCGGACGGCGTAAGAATGCTAATAAATCAGAATAGACATGCTTTATATAAAACTCTGTTTCTTAAAAGTCGTACCTACCTTAAACCTTTTTTTTGTCGTCAGGAGCATACGTTTATTGTAAATACTTAAAACTTTTTCTATTTTTAATTGCAATATAATATGGAATTGGAAATATAAATAACTGAAACATGCTATACAGATATAACTATATAAATCCATAACAGTGTTTAGTAATAGCAGTATATAATCTGAAATTTTAGATAAATCGTAGATACCTGATGATAGAATCCTTGTTGATCAAACACATAATTTGGGACGATGACTTCTTTCTTGTAAAAATCGGCTAAAGTGTTCATCAAACATCTTCTATCCCAATCGTCAGTAACTCTACCACCATAGTTAATTTCTCCCGCAGTGTAAGTGAGCACTTTAAATGGTATTTCTGTGTATTCCAACAGAAACATATGTAATTGTGAAATGCAGATTTTAAGGTCACCGTCTAAAAAATAAAAAATATAGTTAAAATATGTTCTTTTCTCACTACAAGAATAGATCATAAGTGTTACGTAGCACAGGAGGTTTAATTCCACAGTAATAATGCTCAACAGATAATTCATTAGCATATTATGTGGCAAAACAAAGTAAAACAAAAACTTAAACTTTAATAAATATAAAAACCGTAATGGAGAAGTTCTCAACCCTTACTGTAGCTTTGTTGATTGAACATGACCTACACACACATACTTAAAACGTGCTCAGTCAGCAAATCATACATAGCTGTACTACAACAACACTGTATACAGCTCTCCCAACCTCAAAGTATAATACTATCGTAGCGAGTGTATGCATGGTACAGGAGGAAAGTGTTGCCTTATGCGATGTCTCAAAGAACTGGTATACTCTGGGGGAATATAGCCTTAGCAAGGTAAGGGCACACTACCGCATGTGGCAACATTTTATCCCATCTCGTTGGAACAGAAATAGCTAGCAAGATCAAAGGAAAAAAGATGGCTCAGAAGGCTAAGAATTAAGTGACTCTTCAAGTTAAGAAATAATAACATAACGGAAATTTTTGAGACAAGAGACTTTGCTCCTGCCCCAAAAATTGAGGCAGAATATATTCGGAGAGACACAAAGTGTGAGACAATTATTATTAATAAACACCCAACTAGAGATTAGATAAAGAAGATCAAAAAAACAGAAAAAAATGGCTGCTTGGACGTGGACTAAACAAAAATAGCACAAAACTAGAGCGTTGAAACTGTTAAAATGAAGGTAGAAAGGAACCCCAAGCGAATATTAATAGCGAAGTAACAGAAGTAGTCAAGCATGATAAAAGTGATCTCGAGAGAATACTATGACCCCTTGTAACGAAGAGCTGCTTAAAACGTAGGAACAATAACGCAGTAGACTAGGTCATATAGCAACGTCACAAATTTTTAAGATGGGAGTATTTACCATGCTACACTCAACTAAATCAAGCACAAGCAGATCTGAGCTTCAACAAACTGGATAAGACAGTGGATGAGATTTTTATCAGAAGTCCAAATCCCCTAGAGTTAAATTTAACAAAATAAAACAATATTTAACGCAGAGACCTTGTGAGTCAACTATGAATAGGAAAATTGACTGTAGACATCGTGAGTGTTATGGAGGATCTCTAGGATGGAACAAATTTAACTACAAGCGAATCCTATTATAAAACTAAAAGAGACATGGTTCTTAGTTGTGCCTTCCAGAAAGTACTGGGCAATGAGAACCCATCTAGGGAAACTAAAGCTAAACCCTAATGCTGGTTATTGAAAAATCGAAAGATTTTTTCAATCGACGAATCTTTTACAAATAATTAAAGTCATTTCAAGTCATGATAATGTATCCTTTAATACCATTAGATACATTGACGGCTCCAATCAGAGTCCTGCAGGCAAACCTCAAGCACAGCAAAGCAGATTCGACTGAACTTACTGCTGCTATGAGAAGGTTCTTTAAAGCTTCAATACATGATCCTTGGATTTACTAGGCCCAAATAGAAGGTCTGTCGGATATTGGTGAAGAGTTTATTATATCCAAAGGAGATAACTGATATAACAATGGCTATGAAATATGTAACTAGAACTATTAAAAAATGACATGTCAAATAAAACAGACTGAGAAGCATATAAAATCAACCGAGAACATTATTTGTATAGGGCTTAAGTGTCTGGAATATTGTTTAAACAGAAAAAAAGATAAGGCATATACTAGATTAAAACATGTCTGACATGGTAAAAATTTTCAAGAAGTTGTCAAGTTGACGTTCATATACAATTGTCCAAAGGTAGTGAAGAATTCTGATAGAAAAGTGACCTGATGTAAACAAAATTTTAAAAATCAACGCACAGAAGTCAGACAAGAGTTTAATTTAGCCAAAAGATTAGGAGAGTGTTCCATTATCTCAAAGCTCTGACTTTAAGATAATTTGTCTGATAATAAGGAATTGAGAAGCACAAAAAGATAAATATCGTGGAAAAGTCATTTTAGTCAGACATGGTGAAGATAGACTAGCGTGCAGAAACGTCAAGTCTCCATAAAGTTCTCTGTAAGTACTCTCAGATAAGTATATCCTCAATCTAAAAGGAGTTAGGTGAGCTTTGATAAACAAAACCGATACCAATAGACACCAGGCTGCACTGAAATTCATAACTTGATTTTAAGTAAAACTGACGTGGTAAAAGAAGTGATAGATAAAGACAAAAATTAAACGGGTCATAAACTCATTTGAGCCATATAAATTACCGGGTCTGGACAGGATTTATCCAATACTTCTTCAGAAGAAAAATGATCTTCTGTATAAAAAGTAATGTATAATACTTCAGGCTCGCTTAAGACTGAGTACATATCAAAGGAATGGAGAATCAAAGGAATAATTAAGTAGGAAAAACGTAAGTCCCCGAGGTCTATAAGGATCTATAAGGTTATCATTTGTATTGAACGCTTATATATTAGTTGAAACTTCAGTACATCAGGTAAATATGCGTATATGGTATGATTCTTTACGGAAATTGGTTTGCATTATTTTGGGTAGACAGTAAAGTACATTCTAAAAAACCATGAAATAGTGCTGGTAGTTACGGAAAACGGAAACAAAGTTTATCACATCGCAATTTTTTCGGAAAAGATCGATTCACTTAAAAATGTGAGAATAAGTAGTGGATAGTCCAAAGATCAAAATCTATATGATGCCGAAATATGCTTTTATCGTGGGGGTCGTTGCCACGTCATCTCAAATGTCGAAAAATTTTATTATATTTTGACTGCAAAAATTTGTAGAAAAATTAATTCTGAGTAAAAAATATTTCATAATTTTTTTTGATAAAATGAATAGTTTTCGATTGATTCGCTATCGAAAGTGTAAATTTTATATCGAAAAAATCAATATTTGTAAACAGTTTTCTACTAATAACTTAAAAATTATTAGTTTTACAAAAAAACTGTAATTAACAAAAATATACCTTTCGAAAAAATAACCAAAGTGGTTGTTTAAATTTTCTTTAAGGCTAATATTAACCGAGCTATACTTTATTATAAGTTCTTCTTCATCTAATGCTAAATTTTGGAGTGCCAAAGTCAAATGACGGGAATACTATGCCTTTTTGAGAATAACTTATAGAAACTAATTTAACGTATTTAAAAAGACCTATATTTTAAAAAAGTCTCTAGGGCAAAAATTGAATGACTTCTCTGCACTTTTTCAGCAAGAAAGAACCCCTTAATTATTACTCTAATTAAAATTACTAGTTGGCCTTAATAAATCTCCTTTTTTTATCTATTATTAATACATTTTAGGTATTTGATAGACTTAATATAATTAGTTAAAAAAAAATTGGGTTAAAAGCGAATAAACAATTTTTGTAGTTTGTTAAAAAAATGCTTTTTCTTTAAAATAGAAAGATTAACATTAGAGATACGAAAAAAATGGTTATATATATAATAGTAACTTTTTTAATTCCCAAGAACATCGTTTGCAAAGATTTTTTGTTTAATTTTGTGTCTAAATAGTTGTGACAATGTATTAAGAAATATTTCGGAATAAGAACATGCCGAAATATTCTACAGTAATACTTTAAAGCTACTACGAAAAATAGCGCCGTCAAGTTGGTATCATTCGTGCCTACTGTAGATGCTTTAGATGAGCTCTCAAAAGGACTTATCTTCAGGTCGTGCAGTGGCTTAAAAACTACAATATGTAGTCAACTGACTAGCGGTAGTTTTCCAGAGATGGATTTTTGCGTCCATTAACAATGACAGAGTCGCCTGCTCCTGAAGAACTTTTAAAAATGATATTTTCTCACTACAAAAATGGTTGCAGTGCCTCATGAAGCTGCAGAAAACTGAGGTCATTTTGTATAATTTGCTCTGGTTGCTTTAGTGATAATTGCAGTAATGGTACTCCAAAAATAATGAAGAAGATGGTGAAAGAAACGACATGAATGGTAAAAATGAACGTTGAAATTTATTAATGTATCATATATGTGAGATTTGATTTGTAAATATTATATGATTTTCAAATATTTGTATATGATTCGAATTGTAAATATACAGGGTGTCCAGAAACTCTACAAACAAAAACCAGAGATTCCTCAGAGAATCTTAAGACAATTTTACCCAATTCAGCTAGTCCAAAAATATTTCCTAATGGAGCTATAGTATGTTTATCTTTATGGCGCCTTGTAATTAGTTTGTTTTAATAGCTTCAGACCGCTTCTAGTTAGAAAAATGAAAATTTTTACTATTATTTAAGATCCAAAGTTAAATCGATTACATAAAGTACGAATTTCTAGAACCGCTCATGGGTGTCCGTTTTGGGTAGGTCAACGGATAATATAACACATAACTTTTTTATCTTTAACTTTTTAGCGTTTATTATACGTTCGTTATTTTATCTTGCTTTTGTTATTTTACCGATATTTTCTTTTGCAAGTTTTTAAATATACAGGGTGAGTCATAACTATTAGGACATAGACTAAGGACAGGTTATTTGGACCAAAATATGGCTATTGGGCCAAATATGCCTTAATAAAATGTTGCTGAGAAAAAAAATACAGGGTGTTAAAGTTAATTTTTGTTTTTCGTTTTTTGCTAATAGTTTCCCTGTATATTTATAAATTGCTATCAAAATTGGCACAGAGACATAATCTTAGACAAGAAATAGTATTTTATTTACAATTTTACGTTTTGTCATAGAGGGCGCCACGTGGATCATTCCTAATGATCAAATTGAGTCTAAACTTTTTCTGATGAAACTTTTTAGTAATTTTTATTAGAAAATATGACGTTAACATCATTTATACGTAAAATTGGTACTCTTGTTTAAACATGATAATTTCAACCGTTTTCGATAAAAACGCAGTCGAACTGCTTAGAGTCTTAAAAAAGGATTTCAAATATTATTTCATTTATGAAAAGTATGCTTTGGACTGTCAGATAATTGTTGTTGGTAAATGTTATTTGTTCAGAGTAAATTATTTTTGATGTGACAGTGTAGTGTAATGTTGCATTTTTTAAAAGTAATCATTACAATTTTTGATTGAAATGCCTCGTCACAATCATTGTACTAATGAAGAAATGCGAGATATGATTTGCGTATACGCACAAGAAAATTTTTGCGGTCGCTCGGCAGCCAGAAGGTATGGAATGTTATACGCAAACAGAAGGCAATCAAATCACAAAACTTTTGCAAGGTTATATCGTAGCTTAGGTGAAACTGGGTCATTTCACACTAAAAATCGGAGTTGTCGACCGAAACAAATCACACCTAATCAAGAAGATGAACTTTTGGTTCGAGTAGATGGAAATCCTAAAATAAGTTCACGACATCTATCAGCAGCAACAGGAGTAAGTCGGTCGTCTATTGTTAGAATTTTAAAAAAAGAGAACCCAACGTATTCTGAATAAACATCGTAATGACAGACACTTTATTAAGAATATTATGTTCACCGACGAAGCAACTTTTACCAGACGAGGGGTTTTCAATTGGCAAAATAGTCATTATTGGGAAGAAGAAAACCTGCATGCTATTAAAGCTAGACATTTTCAGCATGAGTTTAAATTGAATATTTGGTGTGGCATTATAGGCGACCAACTACTAGGGCCTTATGTTCTTCCTCCGAATTTAAATGGAGATTCTTATTTATTCTTTTTGGAAAATACTCTTAGTAATATTTTAGATGATCTGTCACTGGATGTAAGAAGAAAAATGTGGTTTATGCAGGATGGAGCGCCACCTCAGTTTTCATTAGCTGTTAGAAATCATCTTAATGACGTATTTCGAGGCAGTGATTTTCAATGGCCACCAAGAAGTCCTGAGTACAACCCGCTAGATTTTTATTTTCGGGGACATATGAAGTCCTTAGTTTATGCCAATGAAATTAATACACGAGACGAATTTTGGAGATACATTCAAAATGCAGCTAATCTTATAAGGGGACAGAATAATATTTCTTTTACCGTCCGAAAATCCTTTATAAAAAGAATTAGAAAAGGCATAGAAATCGGAGGAGACCATGTAGAACATTTAGTTTGAGTTTTTGTGAATTCTTTTAAGTTAAAGTGTGTTTAGTTTTGATTTATCGTCAAAACGGAAACCTTACGTTAGTTGTAACTTTGTTTATTAGTTTGGTATTTGATAGTGGAATTGTAAATAAAATACTATTTTTTGTCTAAGATTATGCCTCTGTGCCAATTTTGATAGCAATTTATAAATATACAGGGAAACTATTAGCAAAAAACGAAAAACAAAAATTAACTTTAACATCCTGTATCTTTTTTCTCAGCAACATTTTATTAAGGCATATTTGGTAAAATAGCCATCTTTTGGTCCAAATAACCTGTCGTTAGTCTATGTCCCAATAGTTATTTAAATCGCATTTCTTCATTAGTAAAATGATTGTGACGAGGCATTTCAATCAAAAAAAGTAATGATTACTTTTAAAAAATGCAACATTACACTACACTGTCACATCAAAAACTACAACAATTATCTGACAGTCCAAAGTATAATTTTCATAAATAAAATATTTGAAATCCTTTTTTAAGACTCTAGCGTTTTTATCGAAAACGGTTGAAATTATCATGTTTAAACAAGAGTACCAATTTTACGTAAAAATGATGTTAACGTCATATTTTCTAATAAAAATTACTAAATAGTTTCATCAGAAAAAGTTTAGACTCAATATGATCATTAGGAATGATCCACGTGGCGCCCTCTATGACAAAACGTAAAATTGTAAATAAAATACTATTTCTTGTCTAAGATTATGCCTCTGTGTCAATTTTGATAGCAATTTATAAATATACAGGGAAACTATTAGCAAAAAACGAAAAACAAAAATTAACTTTAACACCCTGTATCTTTTTTCTCAGCAACATTTTATTAAGGCCTATTTGGCCCAATAGCCATATTTTGCTCCAAATATCCTGTCCTTAGTCTATGTCCCAATAGTTATGACTCACCCTCTATAAAACAATAGTAAAAACGGTGAATAAATAAGTGAACAATCAAAAGAGTTTTTAAAATATAATGGTTAATGGATAGGCAAAATAGTGATAGGTATAATAGGGCAAGATAGAAGAAGAAAAAATAAATAGTGTAAAGGAGTATTTTATTCAAATAGAAGTATTTATTACACTATAAAGATTTTTAAAATTTATATACAGGTACCTGTAAATTCATAGGGAATATTAAATCCTAATGGTCCAAATTTTCGTCTCTCCAATAAAATACCATGAAAGAGACACAATGAAAACACCAACAATCTAAAAGTCGGCGATTTTGGATTATCAGATTGTATAAACGAAATCAATTCTGAAACTTCATTTCTGTATGCTCTCAACATGTTAGCTTTAAGCCCCGCAGGTGGTTCTATTGTCATTTTGCTGCCGTTTTGCAAGATGGATACCGGAAAATGGGGGGATGGAGTCGAAGTCAACCATATGCGGAAATCTCTGTGAGTTGTTTCTGGCGTTAGGGATTCTATTACTCGTTCCAGACGAGGCATCCAGCTCGGAGCTAAATGGCAATTCTAGGGTGAAAATATGGATTTATATTTAATTTTATTATTACTGAATATCTATTCCTAAATAATAATTTAATTACTTAATGTATGTATATGTGTTTACAAATCTCAAAATTTTACTACTCCACGTTGTGAGGACGCTCCCGTTGCAAAAATGTTTCTGATTCGGTTTCTTTCGGATTCCTGTTCAAAAATGTTCCCTTTCAACAAATCTGAAGGGTGCCGGGCGAAATTTTTAGGCAAAAGTTGTTTAAAAAATTTTTTTTATACAAATTCCAAAAATCACCTTTTTTCCCGCGGAAAATATTTTTTCCACCTACTTCTATCCCAAGTTTATATTTCCTGGCCTCATTACAGGAAACAAAGTTGTACTTTTTCTTCTTAGGGAGACAAAGTACTTTTACTCCCTAGGAATTAAAAGTAAAAGTGACGTCATGGTATGTCATCGATAAAATAATTTATTGACGCCCTATATTATATTCTATTATATAAGTATCTATACATTTTGCTATATCTATATCAGATATAGCAAACTCAATTCAAAAGTTCTACGCCAATATATATCGTTCCAGAAACGATCCCCCTAACCTAACTCCTTAAAGCAGAACTTGAAAAGGCAGATAACAAATGTCAACTAAGAAGTGATGCCCGAAATAAACCACACAGAAATAGAAAGAGCAGTTAATGAAATAAAAAGAAATAAAGCTCCTGGAAGCGATTAAATCCTAGCAGAAATGTTGATGGAAGGCGGATAAGAAACCACCAAAACTACTATTTAATAAATGTCTATTCGAAGGCAACATACCCCATACAATACTAATACACAAAAAGGGAGACACCACAGACCTGAAAAATTATCGATAAATTTCACTTCTTTCACAACTTTACAAAGATTATTACATTATAAACAGGTTAACAATTAAATTTGACGGATATCAACCAGTAGAACAAGCCGGATTTAGAAAAGGATACAGCACCTGTGACCATCTATATACTTTAAAAATTCTAATAGAAAAGACTAACGAATACAATCTCCCATCATGTCTGGCTTTTATAGATTATGAAAAAGCTTTTGCTAGTGTAGAACTGTGGGCAATAGAAGAAGCATTAGTCAACAACCGGATCGACTCTAGGTACAAAATATTAATACATAATATTTACGAACAAGCTGAAATGATAGTGACGTTGGGTAATGGAATCGAAACAAGACCAGTAAAAATCAATCGAGGCGTAAGAGAAAGAGACACAATATCTCCAAAATTATTTACAGCTGCCCTAGAAGATATCTTTTAGTCAATAGACTGGGAAAATAAGGGAATCCATATTAACGGACGATACTTGAACCATCTTAGATACGCATATGATGTAGTACTAATAGCCGACACGTGGAATGCACTGAATAAGATGGTTGGGGAGGTGAAAAAGGACTGAAAATGAATTTCAGCAAAACTAAACTAATGTCAAACAAAGATGACAAACCTATGATAAACATCCAAGGAACAAAGATAGAACACGTAGATGAATATACATATCTGAGTCAAAATGTCAAGGTAAGCAAAGAAAATCAGACTACCGAAATAAGCAGACGTGTAAAAATGGGATGAGCAGCATTCGGAAGACTCTCATACGTACTTAAAAATAAAAATACACCTCAAAGACTGCGAACCAAGGTATTTAATTCCTGTATTCTACCTGTACTTACATATGGAGCTCAAACCTGGACATTCACTAAAATAAACATGGAGAAGATGAGAAAAACTCATCAAAGAGAGCTATGGAACGACAGATGCTGGGTATCTCACTCGAAGACTATAAAACCAATGAAGACATTCGTAATAGAACAAAAGTAAAAGATGCTGTCAAACATGCAGATAAACTGAAATGGAAATGGGCTGGACATAACGAAGGTCTTAAGAATGTCCGGTGGAATAAAGAAATCGGGAATTGGCGACCGTATGAAGTCAAAAGACTACGAGGAAGACCGCAAATGCGCTGGAGCGACGATATTAAAAGAACTACAGGGCCAATGTGGAAACGTCTTACAAACAACAGAGATGAATTGCGAGAATTAGGAGAGGCCTGTATTCGGCAATCTGAATAGAGAGAAGGGCTTAAAAAAATTGAGATTCACACTGGTGGAGACGGTGTACCTCGAATTGCTACCATTAAGACAAAGACAGGAAACATCAAGCGTTAATTTTTAAAAATATATCCAATTCCTGTTAATAATGAAGTGTTGAAAGTATTCCATACGTTTGAAAGCGGCCGAGATTTTTAGAAACTAAGTACGGTCTTATGCGATGATAGGACGACTAAAGCTTAAGGCGCAATCTTGATGACAAGGTTGAGTTCGCATTTAACCCCAAGAAAATCTGCCCCGAAGGAAGCAAACAAGCATAGTTTTGTTTCATACATATTTTTTTATTGTAGAAATTTTAGAAATTTAAATACATTTTAACGTTTATTTATAGAACACCCTGTATTTTGCTAAATGGTTATTTTGATTCAACAATTTTTACATTAATAATTTGACTTTAATTCATAGATTCAACCGGTTTTCGAATTTATGATTTTAAATTTTATAGCATGCTGTGGTCGATTGACAGATTAGTAGTTTCAAAGTGTGTACACATAATATATAATATCTACAGAATATAAAATAATATTTAAAAATCAGTGATTGAAGCAAATTTAAAGATATTAATAATACACCACCAGATATTTTGGAACAGTACAATCTTTATTACCCAAAAATCCAAAGAAAAGTACGAAAAACAGTATTTACAATAAATGCGACGAATTAAGGCTCATTAGCTTAACGCGTTGACTGCCGAGCAGGTTGAAGCAGTTTTCCCACGCAGTATATAGTTTTGAAGATATTATTTGGAGTGACCTGGCTGGAAAACAGCAGCACTTCACTTTCAGTGCTCATTCTGGTATGGATCCAACAATCTCAGGAATATTGGCATTAGCTGAACTAATCGATTATTTTTCGTTATTTTTTAACCGTAGATTAATAGAAATAATAAATATCATAGAAAATCAAACTAACTTGTTTGCCACACAATATCTTGAACGTTCAAATGATGTCCCAAGTTCTTCACGTATGCATGACTGGACACCAACTGATGCAAACGAAATGAAAGAGTTTGTGGGTTTGCTTGGATGAATGAGCATGGTGAAAGTTCCCTAACTTCCTGATTATTGGTCTCAAAATTCATTGTTTTTACTGCCATTAGCAAAAAACACTATGCCACGCAATCGTTTTGAGATTTTACTGAGATTTTGGCATTTTGCTAATAACACTGAATCAACACCAGGAGATCATACGCACAAAATAATAGACATTTTTAATGAGTTTATAAAAAATTTCAAAAATGCTTTAAAATTATGAGACGATGATACCTATTAGAGGATTGCTAAGCTTCCGTCAATATATTCCGTCGAAAAGACACCTTTATGGAATAAAATTGTAAAAATTATGCACTGAAAATGGCTACACTGGAAACGCCAGTATTTAATTGGGAAAAGATCAAACGACTGATAAGATGAGGTTATCTTCATACAATGTCGTTGTGAATCTTACTGAGGATCTTATCAATGAGTTAAGAACATTGTATGTGGATAATTTTTATACCAGTGTGCCTTTAGCTTATAAATTACTTCAGTTACAAACACATTTAGTAGGCACAATGCGTCCTAACTGGAAATATATTCCGAAAGCAATTCAAGATGCCAAACTACGCAAAGGTGAAATAATAGCGAAAGATTCACCAGCAGGGGTGACCATTATAAAATGGCGGGACCGAACAGATGTACGAATGTTGTCTACTTGCCATTTGGGTACCGAGATCATTGTTACTACGTCTAGACGTCAAACAGAAAAAGTAAAACCTAAATGCATCGAAGATTATGACAAAGGAAACGCTCCTGTTAACGTAAGCGACCAACTAGCGTCCTATAATACAGCTCTAAGACGCTTTAACAAGTGGTATAGAAAACTCATTCTTCAGATTTTGTGGGGTAATTCTCTTGTAATGCATATTTTTTGTATCCAAAAAATAATGTCAATTGCAGAGATTTGAACATCACGCAATTTCGACAAAAAGTAATTCTTTCATTGTTGGAAGTTAACAAAAATACTACTGATAATAAAAGAAAACATGTAACCCACCACTTAGTTACCTACGCAGAAAAAAAGAGGGCCAGGTATGTAAAATGCTATGAAATGTATGGGAAGAAAGGCAAAATCGTAGATGGAAAGAAAACAATGGCATCGCAAGTCATTACTATTTGTGACACTTGTGAAGAAAATCTCCACTTCTGCCGGGATTGTTTTAATGCCAACCATTAATCGTGTTTCAAATTATTGTTTAAGTTATTTTATTTATCACAAAAATATTGTTAGAGTTGAGACGTTAATTTTTTTCAATATTAGTTTTGTATCAAGAAAAATGAATTTCGTTTGATATTTACTTGATGTTTATTTTTTTTTTCTTAGAAAATCCTTTTGATACCTTTATAGCACGTTTTATAATAAAAAGCTTTTAATCAACATATTTATTCTGCGTTTTTTAACCCATTTACAACATGTCAGATTTCATCTACTCATATATTTTTCACGTAAGCGTAAGACTCAGGCCAAAACTGTGTATACCGATGAATTTGTACAGGTCAAACCTATAAAATCCGAATATAAAAAACTAATAGCATGGTGCTCTTTAGCGCCACACCACCCTAATAACAATGCTGTTGTCAGTGTATCGATACACCGGGCCTGAGTTGATCACACCCGCAGGGAAAGTGTTAATGAGTTACTTACTAAAAATATTCCTTAAGATCATACAGAATCAAATTTATAAAAATTGTGAAATAGACATAAGTGACTCTCAGTTCGGATTTAGAATGGCCTTGTGAACAAGGAAGAAATAAACATTTTAAAAAGATTATTATTTTTGGTCTATTTACATACCTGAAAGAACACCCATGATCCAACTTCGACACCGCCTTGCATCATCTTCTCTGCCCTGGGCCCCTGACCTTGTCCCAACGATATCGAAAACATTCTCTTTCCCATTTTCATCCTATCAGCAAACTTGTACAGCTCCGCTGCTGGATCAGTACCAGTAGACAGAACAAATATTAAGGGTATAGTAGATCCTGATTCTTTAAACATGGCAGATAAATCAGATGTCTGGGGTTCTATGAACTGTTGGCCTAGATTTTCCGCTAAGAAGTCTTGGATGGCGTTAGTAACTTTGTCAGGTCGAAGGCTTTTAAGCACTATTATTTTCTGGAATTTGTCGAAAGATTTGTTGAAAGGATGAGGCAGAGGAAACCTTAAACAAAAAACAAAAATGAGTTATATACATATTATATATACAGTATAATTATTTTTAACTGGCTTCGCATTTACCGGCCGGCAAAATTAACCGGCCTGTAAATACGAACGGTAATGCAATTAAAAATTTACCGGCGCGGCGGGATGATTCTGCTAAGATTCCACATAAATTTCACATTGTTACGGCATCTAAACATTCCGTATATGTATTTATCACGTGTGACTTTTCTATAGGTCTTTTGCGGCACGCAGCCATGTTTGGTGCGAAATTCATACGCGGAATGTTAAATATTCGTAGAGCAAAAAACGCGACTATTTATTAAAATCAGTTAAAATTACAATTCTTTGTTCTTTCTTGTTCATTGTTAGGTTTAGTTTTAGATAAAATAGATCTCAATGTGTTTGTTGTCTTGAATTTTGTTGAAATGTTGAACCTATTTCCTATCTTTTTAAGTTTTTCTGATAATCCCTTTATGTATGGTATTGTTATTTTCCTCGTATTAATTCTTGTGTTTATGGAAAAATATTTGGAAAACGAGGTCCAGGAAGAAGAAGAACATCTTGGTAAAACAACCTCAAAATCTGGTTCAATACAACATCTGTGCAGATTTTCCGCGCTGCTGCAGATAAGATAAAGATTGCCATGATGATCGCCAACATTCGTAACGGATAGGCACATCAAGAAGAAGAAGAATTCTTGTGTATGCTGTAGGATCTCTATTCGGTTGATTGTTGGAAATTCCTTATTTATAAATGATAAAGGATAATCATTTTTTATTAAAACATATGTTAACAAATGGTTTTTCTCTAAGAACGATTTTTCGTTAGAAGAAGTAATTTTGGCTTTATCGTATAAAGATTTAATAATTCCCTTTTTAATATTGATATTGTAATTTGATTTGAAATTTAAATGTTTGTTGGTGTGTGTTGGTTTTCTATACACCTGAGTCTCATATTCAGTATCGTTCTTAGAGATTCAAACATCCAGGAAATGTAGTGTGTTATTATACGAGTATTCCTTTTTCATGGTAAATGTTTGTAAATTATTGTTTTCCAGGTAAATTTGATATTTTATTAAAAATTTTGTGTATTTTTTATAAATGTGTTATTTTTATTTGCAAATGGCTATATAATATTTAATAAAAGTTTTAGCAGTTCACTACAAGGAGAATTCTTAAGAAATATTAATGTACCACAGATGTTACTTTATGGTACATTAGTATTTCTTAAGAATTCTCTATACCTAATTGCTATAATTTGTGCGTTATTTGAGATTTTTTGGTTAATCAGGCTTATCGGTTAATACCCTTTTGTCGTTCTACTTAAAATCAATTTTTCTTATCATAATTATTATTTAATTTGATGAAATCTATTAAGGCATTACTATTTTCTTTTATAATTTTTTAAGGAAATAGGAAATGCATTCAAATTTTATGATAAGATTTTAATCTTAATTAATAAGAAAATCTATTATTTAAACTAATTCTACGATCCAGTCTAACATTAACCAGTATTCAGTAAGGTTAGTTTTCAAAGTATTAAAATATTAAGATGGAGAAGGTAATGATTGCATTTGCTGTACTGTGGTTGGCACAGTTATCTTATGCGGCATATCCCATTAAAGTAAGTAGTAAAAGTTAATCTTTTTTATTGTATTATATATATATATATATATATATATATATATATATATATATATATATATATATATATATTCTTTTTAACGGTATTTTTGAGTGATGGTGATCAGATTTTTTTTATTTATAGTCTAAGTCTAAGTATTTTAAAATCAAAAGTAACCTACTCTATAGTGTTTTCCGAATTTAAAATGATAATAATAAAATTTAAAATTTAAAAGATTATTTGATAAATGGTATTTAATTCTGTGACGATTGAACTTTTCGCACTTTTCACACGTGAACCGCACTCATCACAAATTAGGCGTTCTTCTTTTTTGAACAAATGTTCATGAGAAAACTGTGTATGTTAAAGTCGTAAACGGGAAATAATTATTTGCTTTCGTCTGGATACCTCGGGTTGCCATGCCCCAATCTTATTTTTTATCTCCTGAAGCTTTGATTGTGTGGATTTCCATTTATTGTTCCAGTTCTCGAACAGGTGCTTAATGAAATAGCTTTTTAAAACCATACGTACAGATTGGGGTGATATGGGGATACCGTTGTCATTTATAGCTTCTTTGGCATTTTTGTTTGCTGCTTCGTTACCTGCTATTCCAACATGTGATGGAACCCAGAGAAACTTGATGCTTATATCTTTAGTATGCAATTCATTTAGTCCTCCCTACATTAGTAATGTTAATGGATGCTGCGTGTATATTTTCCTGATTATTTGTAGTGATGAGATAGAATCTGTCACGAATAATCTTTTGTTCATCTTATTTGCATTTGCGTGTAGTATCGCTTGGTAAATTTCATAGAGTTTTCGTGTTAATATAGTTACCGTATCTGGAATTTTATGCTTGTTAATTATTCTCTGTGCTGTTAATTATTGCCACTCCGACTGTATTTCCAGTTTTAGATGCGTCTGTATAGTATACTGTGTAAGAGTTAATTAGAATGAAGAAGAGAGGTATGATAAGATTAGTGTTGTCCAAATGCAAAAACAAGACGAGACTTAGGCAGTCTTGGTCTTGGTCTTGCACCAATACACCTGGTCTTGGTCTTGGTCTTGGTATTGCACTCCGGGTCTTGGTCTTGGTCTTGCAGCAAGAGTCTTGCAAGTCTTGCAGTTACCCATTAGCCTATTGCTATTTATTAAACGTTACTTTAGATCTTAGAACAACGTAACGGAGTAAGTACATTTTAAGCTTGAATTAACATAGCCATAATAAAGACCAACCAAATTAATAAATGTCTAAACAACTGACATCGGGTGGGGTTTGAAGCCACGATCTAAGCGTACCGTGCCTATGCTCTAACTAACTCAGCTATCTACCATGCACCACAGAAGTCAATCTGTTTCTTAATAAACGTTTGCATTTACTAAGCTTACATGTGCTAAAACATGGTTAAAACACAAAAAAAACAAATTAATGACATAAGCATGCCTGTATTTTAAAGAACATTATCTGCCTAGAAAGAGATTGATGGACATGATGGGCAAAAAATCCACACATATGTATCAAGGGCACAGATTTTTTAGGTGATAAGATAACAAACTATAATCCACTTATTAAAGCAAAATAAATGTTTTTAGAAATCTTATCTCTACTTTTATATAAAAAATTAACTTGAAAAAATAAAGAATATTAATATATAAAAAGCATTGACAATCAAAAGAAGTTATTTTAAATTAAGGAGATACCTACTTAATAAATACATTAATTTACCAAAATAAAGTAGTAGGTATATGAGATATGTAGTTGGTAATAAGGTAATAAGTATATTTTTTTACATGTCCACTTTTACCAGCGGTTATTAAAAAGCTTGTGATATCTCTACCGAATTTTGGTTTTTCAGGAAGAAATATTTGTAATTCTTTTTTGTGAAAAGATATTAGATGCTTCCTTAAACCTGACGTGTTTCTGTTGTTCATTTTCATTTTAACCTTTCTATGTAGGCACAATTTACACAAACCAATTAGCGATGCATGAATTATTTCGAAAAACTCATCAAATTTGCTTTTAGGTCTTTTAGATCTATAACTCCAACGCTCACTATTCCGACTAGAATTATTTGAATCTTTGTCCCTCATGTCAAATTGTAGATTTGTCACTCTGGGAACAAAAAGGATTAGATGAAAAATAATTATTACATTAAACTCAAAGGAAAGCTCAATTGGGAATGAAGTTAAGTAATGTCAAAAAAGTAACTACGATACTACTAGTTACTTTATGTTCGTTACTATCCAATACCTTAAGTATCTAATAACAAACCGAGAATTATATATCGTTACTTCGTTATTCTAAATACTTCGGTATTTTGTTACGGTAGGCGGCATTATCTGTTATTAATTTGTCTCGTTACTTTCGCGCTCTTTCAGCAAATTTTGTTTAACCGAATGATCTCATCGCACACTCAGCAGAAACAATTTATAGTCTTAGGCCGATAAGATTTGTTTATTTAGATTCCTCCTGACTAAATTATAATGGGAAAAAAATTGAATTATTAAGTGGGTGTCCGTAAAAATTATATTTTTTATTAGCTAGGGTGACATATTTTAAAAAATATCGATACGATATTACCGTCGGCGTCGCAATGCAAGAAGATTATTTTTATGATTGGAGGGCGGCTATACTCAAAATATGGACAATTAATTTCAGAGCGAAGAAGTCGTGTGCTGGAAAAGATTGTACAAAATATTTAATTTTGTAATCTCGACCTCTGAGCACGTGTCAAATGTGTTTTTTTAATGAATATTTTGAATCAGTATGTATGTTTGTGGTATTGTTTGTAATACGCATTTGTTCAGTTTTTCAAATTTTTATTACATTTTTTTGCGTCTCATTGAGTCTTTAAGCCTATACCCGAACTACTATACTTGCTAAAACCACATTCAGTCCTAACTGCAAGACGCAAGAGTCTCGCAGGCTTAGTCTTGTTCTTGCTTAAATCTTGCACGGTCAGTCTTGGTCTTGGTCTTGCTAAAATTAAGCGGTCTTGGTCTTGGTCTTGCAAAAACGCAAGAACAAGACCAAGACTGCAAGACCAAGACAGATTTTGGGCAACACTAGATAAGATTAGGGTTAATGCTATTTTTTTGAAATTGTAATAGACTGCAATTGACTGTTGGAATTTTTATAATTCAAGGTAAAAATAAAGATATGTTTCTGTTTTGATATAAAGGTGGAAATTGCTTCCAGTTAAGTAGCTTTATTGCATGATAAATTCTGCGGATATATAAGAGATTGAATTTTAAAAAGTCGTTAGCCATGGATATGTCTAAAATGTTATGTAATGGAATTATTTTATATGGAATTATGCTAGAAGTGTAATTAAGGGTTAATAGCTGCCTACGGAGCTCTAGCGGACCTATTTCAGCGTGTATGCTATTTATCTGTGTTGTTCTGTACGCTCCAAGTATAATCCTTAGGGACGTGTTATGTAACGTATCCAAAGGTTTTAACGTTGTTGTGCAGGCAGATGCATATGAAACACACCCGCAATCAATTTTGGAATGAATTAGGAATCTGTACAATATGAGTAGTATTTTGTATTTAACCAATGTCTTCTTCTTCTTAAAGTTCCATCTCCTATCGGAGGTTGGATATCATAACGGCATAAATATATCTCGAAGTACAGAGAAACCTATCTAAAACTTATCAAAACAGCTAAAAAAATGTACTATAAAAATGTTGCAAGGGAAACTTGGTCCATAATAAACGATCTTCGAAATAAAACTAACACATACATAACTAACACAACAAGGCGGAGTTGCAATTTATATAAAAGAAAATCTTATGTATTCTTCTCTTAATCTAAATGAATATAATGTAGAGCAAAGTTCTGAGTTTTGTGCAATTTATGTACCTTCAATAAAAACCAATATTTTAACTGTATACAGATCGGGTAAGGGTGACTTTGACTTATTTTTGGTGAATTTTGAAAATGTCATAACATCCTTGCTTAATAAAGCAGATAAACTTATCATACTTGGTGATTTTAATATAAATTTTAAACTTGAATCTGAACCTTTTTTTGATATTCAAAATCTATTAACATCTTTTGGTTTAAAAACAACTATAAACGATTATACTAGAATCACATCCCAGTCCAGTAGTTGCATCGACAACATTATGACAAATTTTTCTGAAACTATCTACAGAGTGGGCGTATTTGAACCTTGTTTTTCTGACCATCGAGCTCAGTTTTTATTTATTGACTCTGAGCATAAAGTTGTTGACACTTATCAAATATTTCAACGGTTTATTACTTCTTCTGGTTTACAGAAGCTTAAACGTGCGCTAGCTAGTACAAATATGGACTTTTTCTATGATATTAATAATGATCCTGATTTTTTAACAGTCTTTCTTACCGAAACGTATAACAATTTAATATTAAAGCATTTTCCACTAAAAAAAGTACGACAAATGGCTGAAAAAACACCTGTGCAATGGTTTAATAATGAATTAAGGTCTTACAGATCTAATCTTTCTCTTGTTAAACACATTGCAGATGCCACTAAGGATCCCGATTTATTCAAAGTATATAAACAACAAAAAGTTGAATATAATCGGTAATTAAAAATTGCAAAAAAGTCAGCTTACTGTAATTTTATTACTAATTCCAATAATAAACCTAGAGACTGCTGGAAAATAGTAAATTTCGAAAGAAACTACACAAGATCCAGTTCGGTACAACCTGATCTACCTCCAGACGAAATGAATCAATTTTTTACTACAATTGCAGAGAATATAATTACATCTATTCCCAATATTAACGTCGATGTCCTCGTCAATTATAGAAATTATCCTTCTCCGAGCAAGTCCTTTTTTTTCGTCCCGTTCTGGAAGAATAGGTCTCTCAAATAATAAAGTCTCTTAGTAATTCTAATTGTAGGGACGTTCACGAAATTAATAGCAAAATTTTAAAAGAAACTTACCAAATAGTTTTAACACCTTTCACTCATCTTATTAATTTAATTCTATCAACTGGAGTATTTCCAGAAATACTAAAATACTCAAAAGTACTACCAATCTACAAAAAAGGTGATTCCTCAAAAACTGACACTTACAGACCCATAAGCATTGTTTCTACTTTTGGGAAAGTGATTGAAAAAGTTATCAAACAACAATTCTATTCCTATTTTGAGTCAAATAATTACTTTAGCAACTCACAATATGGATTCAGAAGTGCTCGTTCTACTATGAACGCGGTATTTAATGTTGTGATCGAGGTGATTGAGGGGCTTGAACGCGGCAATCGCATAGCAATTTCTCTTTGCGACTTGTCGAAGGCATTTGATTGCGTTTCACACGACATTTTGCTTCACAAACTAAATTACTATGGAATCAGAGGTATCCCTCTTAAGCTTATAACTTCTTATCTGTGTGGCAGACACCAGGCAGTAGTGTCTAAAGGTCATCTCTCCGATTTTCTATCCGTTAAACATGGAGTCCCACAAGGTTCGGTCTTAGGACCTCTTTTTTTATTATTTATGTCAACGATCTGCCTAAATTCATATCTCCGTACCAAACCATACAATTCGCAGATGATACGACATACGTTATATCAGGAAAAAATAATGATGATTTAAAAATGTCTCATGAGGAAGTTTCTACAAAATCTAGTTCATGGTTTGCTGCAAACAAACTAAAACTTAACTCTGATAAAACGCAAAATTTGGTTATATCTGCAAGTAATTTACACAATGATCTGGTTAACAAAGAGACTGTTAAACTATTGGGAATAACCATAGATAATCGACTTAACTGGTCGGCTCATATTTCACAACTTAAGAAAAAACTATCAAGTTCATTATTTGTTATTCGCCAACTAGCAAGGGTTGTCAACTTTGAAACATTAAAAATGACATATTTTTCCTTATTCCACTCTCATCTAAACTATGGTGTAATTATATGGGGCAATTCAACAAATGCACTTCAAATTTTTAGAATGCAAAAGAAAGCTGTCAGGATTTTAGCAGGGGTTAGTTATCTAGAACACTGCCGACCTTTCTTTATCAAATTCAAAATTATGCCGCTACCTAGTCTGTTGATATTTCAAGTTTTAACTGGAATTCACAGAACACGTGCTCATTTAATAAAGCAGTCTGATGTCCATGTTCACAATACGCGAAACTGTCACTACCTACAAACAAATCGCTGTAGATTAAGTCTTTCAGAAAAAAATAGTCTTAATTATAACTATTACAATATTTTACCAAAAAGTATAAAACAGCTAAGCTGTAATAGTTTCGATAAAGTTATAAAAAATCTCTTCTGAAACATTGCTTTTACTGCTAGGAAGAATATATGACTCATTGCAGAACATCGACTGAACTGCTTACCGTAACTTTGCCATAAATGTTTTTTCTATTTATTATATGTGTTCTTGTTTGTATATATTATTTAAGTTACGTTTTATATTCATTTTTTTTAAACTATGTATGTTCTTTTTGACTTGCTACAAACAATATTTGTATATGTTATGTAGTTAAATCTATTCTATCTCTACTCTACTCTACACATCTAAAATATTTTCTCTTCCAAGCCCTAAAAATCTAAATGAATACTTCGTTAATGTAAGTAAAAATATAACATCAGCTATTTTGCCACAAGATCCTATTTTCTATCTCCCCAATTCAAAAAAAGTCTCAAATTGAGTTTTTATAAGACCAGTTGATAAATCTTAACTGATCCAATCAGTAGTATCAAAAGCAAATTTTTCTGTAGTAGTGATGGACTATCCATAAACATTTTCTTAAATCTCCCAATTAATGTGTTGGAAGTCTTGGTCTTATTAATTAATGATTCCTTTGAAAAAGGTTTATTTCCAGAGTGCCTAAAGACAGCCATTATTATTCCTCTTCATAAAGGTGGTGAAAAATCAAATGTCTGTAACTATAGACCTATTGCCTTACTACCGTCCTATCCAAAATTATTAAGAGCTTTATAAAAGCCCTAATTATGTCCTTTCTTGATGACAACAGCATTTTATCATAACGCCAGTTCGGCTTTTTATCTAATAAATGTACCAGCGATGCTATGTTTTCTGTACTACTTGAATCACGACATTTTGATAAAAAATCTAAATTTCTACGGAATTCAAGGTATTTCTTTAAATTGGTCCCAATCTTACTTGAAGAATAGGAAACAACTAGAGCAAATGATACTGACTCTAGTTACAAAAGAATTGTATGTTTAGTACCACAAGGTTCAGTACTGGGTCCTCTACTTTTCCTTACCTTTATAAATGACATCACAAACTTAAAAATTGATCGAAATTTTTTTTCTTTTTGCTGATGGTACCAGTATTACCTGGAGGAACTCTAATATTGCAACTCTTCATGTAATCATAACTTCTGATATACTTAAAATAAATTGTATGTCGTTAATCCCTGTCCATTGTCTTATGTTTCGGAGCCAGGACATTTTCTTGCGTCCCATTCCTCTCTTGCCTTCAATTTTACCCTCGATTATAAGTTGGAGGAACTCGTATTTTTCATTTCGCATGATGTGACCTAGATACGCCGTTTTTCTTTTCTTGAAGGTTTCGAAAAGTTGGCGTTCTTGGTTTATTCTTTTAAGGACATCTATATTTGTGATTTTCGCTGTCCATGGTATTTTTAGGACACGGCGACAGAGCCACATCTCGAAAGCTTCTAATCTGTTTATATCCCTCGTTTTGAGTGTCCAGCCCTCTTCGCCATATAGCAGCACTGACCACACGTAGCACTTAGTAAACTTTAGTCTCAGTTGAAGATCGAACTCTGAACAAGTCAGTACCTTCTTGAATTTTACGAAAGTAATCTGGTTCGGACATGTTAAAAGAATGCCAGAGTACAGATGGCCAAGAAGAGTACTGGAATGGATCCCTCCTGAAAGAAGAAAGAGAGAACGACCACGAAGAAGTTGGCGCAACGATATTGATGAAGCAATGGCGGCAAGAGACTTAGAAGAGGCAACTGCATATGACAGAAAAAGATGAAAATTGGGGACAGAGAAGCGGCGATAACCGTTATCAATCCGTTATAAAAAAAAATTATACAACCATCTTTCTTGCAACTTAAATCTACAACTTCTTTCCTTAAGTTCCGCAAATTGACAAAAGCCTATCTATCTAAAAGACCATGTTATTCAGTGGAAAAGTTTCTTAACGAATAACTAAGAAATTACAGTACGTTTAGGTAAAAGCAACAAAGTATTTTAGTGAAATTTTGCAATAGATTGTATATTTTATTATTTTTTATTTTGTGATATTGACGATTTATGTAAGTTTAGTAAATTTTAATTGTTATTGTAATTTTTTTGACTTTTTATAAGCTTTGTCCATAAAAATGTACAATTTTCTTTTCTATTCAATTCTCTTAGGGACAAATTTACTTGTTTATTTAAGTTTTCTTGTAATATTGACGCCATACGATTAACGTTCTCGCCTATGATGTAAATAGTTAGATCATCAGCATATAGTCTTGCCTGAAGAGATTTCTCAATGATTTTTATCATATTGTTTATTGCTAACAAAAATAAAGCAGGACTGATAATCGATCCTTGAGAGATTCCGTTTTGTTGTTCTCTAAGATAGGATATTGCACCATTCGCTCGGACTTAAAATGTTCTTTGAGTTAAAACATTGTTTATGAATGCCAAAATATTTCCTTGATTTCCGATTTTTTTAGACTATTCAATATACGGTGTTTCCGTACTGTGTCAAATGCTTTAGTTATGTCAAAGTAAACTGCCATACATTTTTGATTACATTTAAAAGCTTCGTGAATAGCATTTTTTAGATCTATAGTGTTGTCGTTTGTAGATCTGCCTGGTCTAAAGCCAACTTGTTCGATGGTAGGTTGATCATTATTTTCTATAAGGTTCCACATTAATCTTTTTTTGACTATTTTTTCTGTTTGACTGTTTACATGAAGAACATGTTAATGATATAGGCAGATATGATTCTGGTTGTAATTTATCTTTATTTGGTTTAATAATAGGAATACCAATGATATTTTTCCAGATTTTTGGAAATGATTTTTGTGGCCAAATAATATTAAAAATTTGGACTAGAAACTCTTTTGCTTCTATGGGAAGTTTCTTAATAAATTGTATTGGTACGGATCACATTTTTTTAAAGCCATAAAATTATTGCGTTTTAAAACTTTCTTACACAGTAGTCGTATACAAATTTTTTTTTCTTGCATGTTCTAACAATATAATATAGAACAAAAAATATAATACTATATTTTAATTTTCACGGAATGTAGTTAACTTAATATTTTTTACAACAATATTAAGGGTGTGTATATAAGATCACTTACAGCACGAGCCGAAAATGATATATTCCCAAAATGATAGTTTTTCCCAACCGAAAAACTAATTAGAACAGAAATTAGCAAAAAAAAACGCTTGTTCGCGTCATTTTTTGATACCGCTATCTAACAACTCATCATCATCATCATCATTGGTGCTACAGCCCTATAAAAGAGCGTCGACCTTCCCAAGTCTATTACGCCAGTCAGT
Source organism: Diabrotica undecimpunctata (assembly GCF_040954645.1). Classification (NCBI taxonomy): domain Eukaryota; kingdom Metazoa; phylum Arthropoda; class Insecta; order Coleoptera; family Chrysomelidae; genus Diabrotica; species Diabrotica undecimpunctata. The sequence continues at coordinate 35,402,072 of NC_092811.1, read as the reverse complement.
TCTATCCATTGCCAACTATTGCTAGTTTGCTGCGCCTATTTTTCTACCATCCTCGTCTACACCATCCCTCTATCTGAGTTTTGGCCTACCCCTACTTTCCACAGGTTGTTACATAAAGGTTCTTCTAGGAGAGTTGTTCTGCTGTGATCTTGCGAGATGTGCTGCCCTTCTTAGTCTTCCTACATTTGTAAGGGATACTATGTCTTTACCACCAAATATATGTTTATATCTGTGATATATCTCGTAGTTGTACCTCCTCCAAACACCATTTTCACAGATGCCACTGAATATTCTTCTCAGGATCCTTCGTTCAAATATAAGCAGGAGGTTTTCATCTGCCTTGGAAATGGTCCATGTCTCCGACCCATATGTCAACACTGGTTGTATAACGGTTTTGTATATGATTATTTTTGTTTTTTGGCTCAAGTTTCTGCTTCTTATATGTCTACTCAGTCCAAAATAGTATTTGTTTGCTAGGATTATGCTTCGCTTGATTTCTTCCGTATGACGTTCTCCGTGGTGATCAGGGAGCCTAAGTATGTGAATTTGTCCATCACTTCAAAGGTAGAGTTATCAACCGTGAATTGGTTGCACATGTTTCTGGCTCTATTGTTGGGTGTTGATGACCATTATCTTATTTTTCTCCTCATTTACTTGCAGTCCCATATTTTTTGAGGCAATTGACAAGGTGGTATACATTTCTTCTAGCTTCCGTGTTCTGCGGCAACTAGGTCAACATCATCTGCATATGCCAAAATTTGGGATTATTTATTAAACATGTTTCCTCTGTTGTCTATTCCCTGACCGCTTTTTCCTGAGCTATGTTGAAAAGGAGACACGCTAGCCCATCTCCCTCTCGCAGCTTAACATGCGTTTCAAATGCCTGTGTTTGTGTGTTTTTATTCGCCCTGTATTTTGACTTTGCAAACAACTTTACGCATTGTAGTCTTAACCAATCTTATCAGTTTATCGATGATATGGAATTCATCCATGGCTTCATACAATTTATTTCTTAGGACACTATCATAGGTCGATTTAAAATCTACGAAAAAATGATATGTGTCGATATTGAATTTATTGGTTTTTTCCAGTATTTGCCTTAGCACAAAGATCTGGTCTGTTGTTGATGGAGCAGGCCTAAAACCACTTTGATATTCGCCAAGAAGCTCCTTTGAATATGCACTCAGGCGACCATATAAAATACTCGAAAATATTAAGGAGGGTTATTATAGTCGGTTCGCTATATTTACGCGGGTTTCAGATTAACAAAATTATGCTAATGACTCATTGATAACCAGTTGCAGTAAACGACTTCCCAGAAAATTAGGTAAAAACTGCATTAATGGTCATATTTTAAAATACATTATAATAAAATTAGGGTAGGTATAAATTTGTTACCAGTTGAATTGATTCTTTGCCAGTGTCGACATTGTATGTTTGGTGGAAATATTTAAAAATGCCTAGACGTGTGTTAGATGTAGATAGTCTAATTTGTAGTGTACATAAGTATTTTACGGATGAAAAAGAAAATGGCGGTCCTTTAAAATCGGTAATGTCTGTTCAACAACGCGTATGTGATGCTCTAGGAATTAGTGAAACCAAACTAAGAGGAGTATTACAAAATCGCAATAATGAACGGCCGAAAGAAGATCACCGAAAAACTCGCCTATCATTGAAAACGAAAGATATTCCAGATGGAAAAAAATATGAAGTTCGTGATACCATTTATCGAATGCGAGCCAACAAGGAACATGTGACCTTAAATACAATTCTCTTGGAATTAAAAGAGAAAATTTGACGAAATTGGCAGAACAAGTCTATGGCAAGTGATACATAATTTGGGTTTCAAATTTTAAAAGGAGGATAACAGAAAAGCCCTTTGTGAAAGAAGTTCTGTTGTGCATAAAAGAATTAACTTTCTAAGAAAATATTCTAAATTAAAAGAAGAAAGGGCAAATTTTATATATTTAGACGAAACATGGATATTTTCTAGGGGTGCAACCAAGAGAATATGGCAAGATGATAACGTAAAGTCTATCAAACATACTGATGGAGAAGGGAAGTGACACATAATTTTACATGCAGGAGGGAAATCGGCTTTTATAGAAGGTGCTGATTTAATATTTTCATCTAAATCAAAATCAAGTGACTATCACGATAATATGAACACAGAAATGTTTGTAAAATGGTTACATGAAAAACTTCTCCCAGGTTTAAGTGAGCCCAGCGTAATTATTTTAGACAATGCACCTTACCATTCTGAAGTATTAAACAAAAGTCCAACGAATTCTTGGACTGTTAATAAAATTAAAGAATGGTTGACAAAGGAACATATACCATTTACACAACATATTTTATTTATATATATATATATATATATATATATATATATATATATATATATATATATATATATATATATATATATCAGAATTATTACGCTTGACAAATATCCACGCAAAACCAAAAACCTTTGTTGTGGATCAGATTATTGAAAGTTACGGTAATCAAGTTTTACGTCTGCCACCGTATCATTGCCAGTTTAATCCCATCGAATATATATGGGGAATAGCAAAACAATATTATGACAACCATATTGGGCCTAACGGTTATAGCGACGACGCAGTTCGGGAAACTTGGCGAAAGGCACTTTCAATTGTAACTCCAGAAGTGTGGTGCAACTGTATATTCAAGTGCGAGAAACTAATAGAAGATTGGTGGACTCGTGAAAATAAAATAAATGAAATAAGTCCAATCATAATAACAATTAATGGTGATGACAGTGATGATGATGACGATTATGATATTTTTGATGATAATGACTGATTTTCATTTTTGTTAAATTTTTTTTATTTTTCATTAGAAATTCTCTCCATGGAACAAATATACATAGACCATATTTTTTGTGTGAAGTGTAATATAAAATTATTATTAGGTTTATATTAGCCACATTAGACTCCATTAATGAAGTAATTTTCCTTATTATACTGTCAATTATATAAAAGATTTTCCATTATTATTTAATTAAAAAAAGTTATGGATTATTTTTCATTTCATTTGACCAGTTGATATTTCCCCAAAGAGCAGGTAATTAAAACTGGGTACTTACAATAAAATTTTTAATCCGAAACCCGCGTAAATATAGCGAACCGACTATACCCTATAGTTTCTACATTCCAACTGATTAGCCTTTTTGTGTAGCGGGCAAACGATTCCAATACACCACTCTTCCGGGATTTCTTCCTTATTCCTCAGTATGATTTTTTATCTAACTGCTTTTGATAAATTTGGTGATAACAATATGTTATAAACAAAATATGGAAAAGATTAAACATCATTGTTTCTTATAAACATATAAAAATAATGTAAGATCGCTATTTGATTTTAAATACTAAGGATAAAGGCCGTTAAATAATATGGAAAAGTGACATCATTTTATCGAAAAAACAAAGAAAATTACTTAAATGAGAATTTGTTTTGTTATTTTTCTTAATTCGTTGCTTATTTATTGCAAAAATAGCTTAAAAAGTCGATTTTTTAAAAACAATTATTAAGTTTTGTAAAAATGCACAAAAAACTTTACATTACCTACTACTGTACCACTTTTTCGTTGTCACAGTTAGCTGATACCATTTATTTGTAGGATTACGGTGAACCAATGAAGACTGACTTTAAAATGTGGCATGACAACTGTGAACTTTACATTCCTGGTGTAACCCAAGAAGAAATCAATAGAGTAAGACAAGGAATATTCGATACAGATAACCAAGCTATTAAGGTAAGTAAACCAGTTGTTAGACATACGATTATGAACTATTAAATAGTTTCATATGTCCAAAATAAAAATAAAATATTGTCAAAAATTGTGCAAATTATTTACAAAGTGCTGTATCCTAGTTTCAAAACGACAATTCATTATTTTAAATCGTTTATCAATACTATTACAACAATTTTGTAATATATTTTAACACATTGAATGCTATATGAGACCAACATGGTCATTTTTAATCATCATCATCATCTTGGTGCTACAGCCCTTAGAGGGCCTCGACCTCAAGCTTTCTACGCCATTCTATTCTGTCCCTCGCTTGCATTTTCCAGTTGCCGACTCCGATCTTCTCGGCATCTTGTGTTACCCCGTCCATCCACCTCAGCTTTGATCTACCCCGTCTTCTCATACCCACGGGTTGCGCTGTTAGAATCTTTTTTATCATGTTTGACTCAGAGGCCCGGGCTACATGTCCTGCCCACTGCAGGCGGTTTCGCTTAATTATAGTGGTAATATCTTTACCACCAAACGTATGCTTGTAGATATTCTGCAGTTCAAAGTTATATCTACGCCTCCATATTCTGTTCTCACAGACCGCTCCGAATATCTTGCGTAGCACCTTTCTTTCAAAAATGGATAGAGCGGATTCATCTGTTTTCGTTAGCGTCCATGCTTCTGATCCATATGTGAGAACGGGGACTATCAGTGTTCTATACAGCCTTATACGAGTTTTTTGAGACAGACGTTTGTTAGCTAAGTACTTTGATAGACCATGATAACACCTGTTTGCAATTATTATTCGCCTTTTTATTTCCTCAGATGTGTTATTATTGGGGTTAACCGATGTCCCTAGATATATGAACTCTTTGACTGCTTCGAAGTTTTGGTCATTGATGATTAAATTTGTGTCAACATTTCCAGCTCTTGTGTTTGTGTTAGTCGCCATCAATTTGGTTTTATTTTGATTTATCTGTAACCCCATTCGTTCTGCTGCTGCTACTAGCTCGGTTAGGATTTCCGCAGTTCTCGCCCTAGTTCTTGTTATAATGTCCACGTCGTCTGCATATGCTAGAATTTGGACTGATCTATTAAATATTGTTCCCCTGCTATCTAAATTAGCGTCTCGTACAACTTTTTCTAAGGCGACATTAAAAAGCTGACATGCCAGCGCATCTCCCTGCCTTAACCCCCTATGTCATTTTTAAGGGTCCCTTAAATATGAATCCACCCTGGTTTCACTGCAAACAGTCTCCAATTTTTTCGCGTGGTGCTTCGTTGGCTTCTAAAATTCTCTTTATACGTATCTTCTTTATGTGCCATCTTCTACCGAAGGTTGGCGACCATCAAACGATAGCTTTCTCTGTTTTGTGCCGCATGTATTATGTTCGCAGCTTCTAGTATTTGAAACCATTCTCTCAAGTTTCTCAGCCAGGATTTCTTCTTTCTGCCCAAACTTCTTCTACCTTCAATCTTGCTTTCCACGATAAGCTGTAGCAGACTGTACTTATCATTATGAAACACATGGCCGGGTATGACGCTTTCCTCCTTTTAACAGTTGTTAACAATTCCACCTCTTTACCCATTCGTCTTAATACCTCTGTGTTGGTCACTCTGTCTGTCCAACGTATTTTCAGTATGTGTTGATACAGCCACATTTCTAGAGCCGCTAACTTCTTTATAGTTGCTGCTGTTAACGTTCACCCTTCAACTCCGTAAAGTAGCGTAGAGAGTACGTAGCATATCGTGGCGCGCCATCGGAGGTTAAAGCTTAGGTGGCGGTTACTTAAGAGCTTTCTCATTTTGATGAATTTGGATCTTACTATTTAATTCGGATCCTAATCTCTACGTCTGGGTCCCACCTATCATTTACTGTATATCCCAGATATTTAAATCGGTGTACTCTTTCAATACGTTCGGCTTCAATATTCAGATCGACATGTTGAATGTTCTTTTTACTGATCACCATAAATTTAGTTTTCTTTATAAGAATGGTATTTAAAAATACGTGGCATGTGGAGCTCGAAAGTTGCTGGCTTTCATATTGTGAAGCCAATTTGGCATCACGTGACATTTTCTGATTACTTTTGTTTTATAGAAATAAAATAATTTGTTTCTTAAATACAAATTATATTTTTGCATTTTGAAACGTGAGTACTCACTGGAAAACTCCCTACAAGTCATCTTAAAAGGTTTATCTAATTTATAAATTAAGCAAACTCGCAAACTTGTGTAAAATTAAAACTATAAATTTTAAGTCAATTATATTTTAACAATCTATTCTAAATTTTTTATATATTTTTGTTTCAGAACTACGCTGCTTGTGTCTGGTTGGAATCTAAAGGTGTACGTAAAAAAAAATTTCTTTATTTTTCATACATAACAGTCAATTATGGCATAACGCAGGTCCCTAGAGTTTTTAGAGAAAAATGGTTTTAAGAAAAAAATTCTATCTGGTTTTCAATTGACCATAGAAAGTTCTGTTTGTTTTTGAAAAGTGCATTTTTTTACTAGATTTTTAGCGTGTGACATAAAAAATGACAAACTTATTATAAATGTTTATAAGTCAGCTGTTTTTCAAACTGTATTTTAATAACAAATTTATTAACATCTTGAGCTTTTTTTTAATACACGTTAAAAATTAAGCCTCAGAGAATCAATTGAAGTTTACAAAAAACCTTCAGACTGACTGTTTGGGTAAGTACAGTTGTTTAAATAATCGCTTTCCGGTATAAACAATTTGAGTAGCTTATAAATTATTTGGTTGATTTATTTGAAATTTAACCTTATAATTTATTACTGCCACAATGTTAAGTAGTTATATATCATTATGCAAAAAAACAAAGTTATAAAATAAGGGTTTTTTTGCAATTATCTTGGTCACTCGTTTATGTATTTTAATTTAGATACCTTCAAAATAAAGAACTTTTTATGATCTACAACTTTTATTTAAACCATTTTTCTCTAAAATGAACAAGAAACGTTTTATAGACAAAAAACATTTTTGCCTGGAGGCAACCGGAGTTGCTATCAACAAGTCCTCATAGACACTTCCTCTAAGGACACGCAATCTCACTGGAATCCTACGTTACCATGAAGTTAATTCTGTTTTTAACTTAAACCTCCCAGTTTTTTATCATTAAAGATGTAATTTAAAATTAATTTAACTATATTTAAAGTGTTTTCCTTGGATTTAGTTTATTCAAACGTAGCACAATAGGGTTTTTATAGTTAAACTGATCTCAAGGGAATTCGACTTTAACAAAGTCCACTATATTCTTTTGTAGTTAGTTTAGTCCAACGTTTCTTGTTTTAATAAATATGTTGAGTATTGTTATTTTTTTTAGATTAACACTGATATGATTATGAACAAGGCAATATTGGATCTCTATCTACCAAAGAAAATTGAGGAAGACGAATATATCGGTTATTTGCTGTGTGCTAAAAAATTTAGAGACTACAGTAAGTATAGATATATAATAGGAAACTTTAATAAAAATGCCCAAGGGTTTAATAATTTGGTACCTAATTTTTTGGGGCGTTTCCCTAATTACTACTTAGGCAGGCGCTTGAAGTTTGACTAGTAAATCTGGAACGAGCCCGTTAATATCAATACCAATGTATGGATGTGCTTGTCTGTTTCTGTCTGTAGTTCATGTATATTTGTTGTTTAAAATCTTCTGTCTATAATCTTTTTTTTATTTTGTTGAGAGTGTGACGAGAAATAAAGTGCTTTGTGTCAGTTTTTATACATTTTGAGAATTTTTTGTCATTGGAGTTCTTTTATCAGAACTGTAATAATATTTTTATTATAATACCACGATTAAAAAAAAAGCATTGACGCTATGCGAAGGTGAAAGCAGCTTTAAAACAGTCTAAGAACGGTAAGGCCACAGGTCCGGACGAAATACCCGTTGAACTTTTTAAGGTGATGTGAAGTGAGCACAAAGGAGTTAACTGAACTGTTTAACGCCATACACGATTCAGGTAATATCCCAGAGGAATGGCTATTGTCAACATTTGTAAGACTACAAACAAAACGATCTGCGAAAACGTGCGAAGATTTCCGAATTATCAGCCTTAAGAGTTATGAATTTAAGATTTTTCTTAACATCATACATGCCAGAATTTACAAGAAATAAGAAGAAAATGTCGGTGAAATGCAATTTGGATTCCGCAATTTCATGAGGTAGTTTGAAGCGAAGTACTTTTCACTTTACAAGTCCCATTTCAGAGATGCCGTGATGTTAGTTGTGATGTCTATATTTGTTTTATTGACTACGCCAAGGCATTTGACCGTTGTAAGCACCAGAAGATGGTCGCCGGCCTACAAATAGTAGGATTGGATGAGAAGGATATTCAGATCATCATGAATTTATACTGGTATTTCGTTTCCAAGGTATATGAATTTTTTCACCAGTTCTACTTCGTTGTCTCCAATATTGATATTTCCGCTAGGTACTAGGTTTGTCATGAATTTTGTTTTGGAGATGTTTATTTTAAGACCCACACTGGCACACACTAGCTGAAATATTCAGTAGCATTGTACATATTTCCTTGAGGTTGTCCGAGAACAAAACTATTTCGTCTGCGAATTTCAATTTTGTTAATTTTCTACCGTCAATGTTTATGTCTTTCTCTTCTTAGTTAAGTTTTTTACAAGCATATCCTTGTACTGCGATAGACAGTTTAGGCTATAAGGTATCACCCTGTCGGATTCCTCTGCCGATTGGAATATGATCCGTATTTTTATGTACTTTCACCGATATAGTTGCGTTTTTGTATGTATTGTAAATTAACCTTGTATATCGGTAGTCAATGCGGCATGCTTGTAGTGCTTCCAGGATTTTGTCAAATTTTACCGTGTCAAAGGCTTTATGGAAATCTACAAAAGCCAGAACGGGTGGTCGATTGTATTCTCGATAGTCTTCTTTATTACCGTTTTAATGCTCTGTAGGTGATCATTTGTTACAAATCCGATACGAAATCCCGCTTGCTCTATTGGCTGGTAGAAATCAAGTGTTTTCTCAAGACGATTCGTTACTATTCTTGTAAGGAGTTTATATAGATGACTAAGAAGACTTACTTCAGCGTTTTGCCATTTGTCAGTTATATTACTGTCCAAAAGGCACATGTTAAAAAGGTTATTTTATTTTTTTAAGTAAGCAAGTACCTCCGATTTTGATTGCATCAGTATTTATACAATCTTCCCCTGGAGATTTGGTATTCTTAGCTTTTCTTAGGGCTATATTTATTTCATCTATTGTGATTCCCGTTAATATTCCCGTTCTGATCCTTGGTTGTCAATGCTCTTTTTCCTTGTTAATATGTTTGGTACTTGATCTTCTCAGGTATTTGCTTTGTGTTAGCTTGTCCACAGTAATTTGTAGAAGTCTTCAACTATTTTAAAGGTTTCCTCTCTATTGGTTATAAGATGACCATTTCTATCTTCAATCTATATTATCTGTCCTATCCCCGTTCTTAGAATTTTTCTCAATACTTTCATACTTCTATTGTTTTTAATGGCAGTTCGATTTGTTCTTGGTTGTATTTTCGAGTGTCTTGTAACAGCTTTGGATATTTCTTTATTTAATTTTTGTAGTTCTTCGACTTTAGTTTTCGTCTTGCTTCTCATTTCTATTCTTTTTTGCATTAGTTGCCTGGCTAATCTTATCTTCTTTTTGAGTTCTATGACAGATTTTGTTTTGACTTTTCAGTAAAGCATTTGTTAATTTATTATTTAAGTCGTTTATTATTTTTTATTTCAGGACTACTAAGTATGTCGGAAATACGTTGCTGAAAACTATCTACATCTTATGGTTTCATCCTTGGTGTTGATTTGTTCTTCTTTTTAATCATCTTATACCTCTTTTTCTTTAAGCTATTTCTGGTTTACCTCGTATTATTCTATAATCGCTACTGGTAACAAATCTGTTTAGAACCGTGATGTCTTTAATGGTGTGTTAAATAGGATAAATAATGGTAAGGCAGTAGGATCCGATGAAATATACATGGAGGTTTACCAGACTCTGGGAGGAAGTGGTTGATGTTTTGTGGCAAAATATGAGTAGGTTATTCGAGGAAGAATGGATGTCTGATTTATCGAAAGACAGAGAGAAATAGAGGGACAGAGAACGTGATTGTACCACAATATAAAGATAAAGGTGGCATTCGTAACCGTAAGAACTAGGCATAAAGTTAATGTCGCACATAATAAAAATTTGAAAGAGAACTGTAGAGCGAAGGTTAAGGAAAGAGACTTCGATAGGAGAAGAACAGTTTAGGTTTATGCCAGGAAAAAGGATTATGAATGTCTTATTTGCTTTAACACAGTTGATAAAGAAATACGGCGAGAAGGAAATGGACAAAAACAAATGAAAAAGACGAGTGGGAAACTGCGACCAATGGAAAGGGAAAATCTAAGGAAAAAGAAGAAGAAGCAAAAGGAGAAGTCTATTTAACTAGTGTTGCTTTATTTGTACCAGTGTAAAATGAACAGGAGTAATGCAAAAATCGCGTAACTCTTAACATAGCTGTGGTATGATTTCTTCAGTTCCAACATAGTCCAGCAGTTGCCAACATAACACTTAGGACTTAGTTATTGACAAACCATTTTCTCATCACTAAACATGAAAGTGTTTATTAGTTTAATTTATGACGCTATTTTTAGTCCACTATATAATATGACGAGAGAGAAAATTAACAAGATATAGGTGAAGAAGAACAATACCTACAAATTTTACCCTCAGAAGTAAAGAATGCCATACAGAATGCAAAACAAGGAAAAGCACCGGGTCCTGATCAAATTACAGTTCAATTGTTAAAAGCCTTATATGACGGTAATATAAAGAGATTCACCCAAATTCTCAACCACATATATGTAGAGGGCAACATCCCGGAAGAATGGCTTAAATCGATATTTATACCTCTACCAAAAAACAACAATCCCAAATCATGTAATGATATAGATAATATAGATTGATAAGCCTAATGTGCCACCATTTAAAGATTCTCTTGAAAATTGTTCAAAACCGAATTTATAAGAAATGTGAGGAGCAGATAGATGAAACTCAGTTTGGCTTCAGAGGAGGCATGGGTACAAGAGAGGCATTATTTGCGTTGACGGTACTCTTGCAATGTCGGGAATATACCAAGAGTGCATACGTATGGTTCATAGACTTTAGGAAGACCTTTGACCGAGTGCAGCATATGAAGTTATTAGATTAATTAAAAAACATCAATTTAGACAAAAAAGACATTGAGTTTATTAAGGCTATATACTGGAACCAGAAAGCAGTAGGAAAGGTGAACGATATAGAAGCAAATAATATACCGATTGCGAGAGGAGTTAGGCAAGGATGCGTCTTGTCTCCGACGCTTTTCAACGTGTACTCACAGGTCATATTCAGAAAAGCCTTATGGGAAAGAAAAGAGGGAATAAGAATTGGTGGAGAAATGATAAACACCATGAGATTTGCAGATGCCAGGGTAATTATGGCTGAGAGTATAGAAGAACTACAAACTTTACTAGATGCAATAAATAGTGAATGCATTCAAATGGGACTTGACATCAACACAGATAAGACCAAATTTATGATAGTATCAAGAAGTCCAATAATTAATGAACAACTAACTCTTGGTGGACAGCAAATAGAGAGAGTGACAAAATATAAATATCTGGGAGCTTACATCAACACAGAATTAGATCCAGACCAAGTGATCCGGGTACGAATAGAAATGGCAAGGGCAGCGTTCTTAAAATTCAAGCAATTGTTCTGGGACAAAAATCTGAATACTGCGCTGAGACTGAGGTTTGTTGAATGTTACGTCTGGTCGCAACTATTTTACGGGTTAGAAACATGGACACTAAAAGCGCAAATAGTTAAGAAGATTGAAGCCTTTGAACTTTGGATATACCGGAGAATCTTGAGAATTCCATGGACTGCCAGGGTCACCAATGAGGAAGTGCTGAGAAGGATGGGCCGAGACAAAAAATTGTTGAAAACAATAAAAGTACGCAAGACTGCATACGTTGGACACATACTGAGAAATAATAAATATAGTCTTCTGCAGGTCATCATGCAGGGTAGAGTGGATGGCAAAAAAGGAATAGGTAGAAAGAGGAAGTCATGGCTGCGAAATATTCGAGACTGGACAAACATGACTGTAGACGAATTATTCCACGTTGCAAAAGACAGAGAAACTTTTAAAAATGTGGTCGCCAACCTCCGTTAATGGGGACGGCATAGGAAGAAGAAGATATAATATTAATAGAACCTAATATAAGTTACACATTTTGCAAGATGTTTCAGGCAGGATCAAGTACTTAGGTTTTCTTCTTCTTCTTTGCATTCTATATCAGAATTATCCGACTTTGGCAAACACCATTGCGAAGGCTTTAGATCTTCTGTAATATGAAATGATTGTCCCGCCTTTGATATTCGAGTCCATTCACGAATGTTCCTCAACCAAGAAACCCGTTTCCTTCCTACACCTCTACGGCCCTCTATTTTGCATTTGAGGATCAGTTGTAATATTTTATATCGACTTCCCCTTACATTTAAGATATTTTTCGATGTTTAACAGTCTTTAGTAGTTCTCTATCTTTATCTCTCTATTTAGGTTTTAAAACTTCTAAATGACTAAAAGAAATAACATTTGGATAAATATCTCTTAAAATAAGGAGTATAGTTCCATCAAACTTAATAATAATACACGTTTACTTTTTTCTTCTCTTAAACCTTTTTACCGAAACAACATCTTTCATTAATGACATCACTTGACAAATTACATTTTTATAAAATTGTATAACTTAACAAGAAGTTTTTTGTGGTAAATGTTTCCCTCTTTTCCCATTACTTTATCCCAACACTTCGTTAATTAAGTTAAGTTTTTTTAAGCTAAATATCTTGTTATTAAACTACTTAAAAAATGTTAATTGGCTCCAAGATGAAGGAGCTATAGTAAAAATTTGAAGTTTTTTTTTTCCTGAAAAATGGCTTTGGCAGAGCCAATTAGCCAGACTTGTTTGTGTTTATTGTTAAAATCGACTGAATTTTAATTATTATATTATTGATTGTAGATTCATAGTCAAAATTTTCTTGATATCAGTTATCAATGTTACTACTTACTACTACTATATACCTAATATTTTTATGGATATATTTTTATTTTGTTTTTTTATTCTTTTATTATTTTCTTGTTTTTTTCTGTTTTCTTTTTTTTTTGTTTTTTTGGTTTTGGTGCTTTTTTGTTTTTTTTTTGGTTTTTTGCTTTTTTTTGTTCTTTTTTTGGATTTATTTTTTTGTTTTTTTTTTCTATTTCTATTTTCTTAACTCTTTTGTTTTTTTTTAATTTGTGGTATACTTTTTTTTGTTTTTTTTTCAAACCATATTGAAATTTGAAGTTGTAAAGGATTATTCTATCAATCAAGGATTTAATCACACTATTCCCTTCACGATTTCTTATACTTGTCCCCAAATCTCCATGAACTCTTTCTATTTCCGCTCCTTTTTTTACCAATCTAACCATTAAAATCAGGGTACACGTAAACTCATCACCAATTACCATAAATACCCTCGTACATAGTACAAACTCATCACCCCCATAAAAGTAGGGTTTTCAAAATAGACCCTAAGAGATTGGTAATCTGATCACTGGCCTACCTGCACCCCGGATCAGGTATAGACCATAAAATCCCAGCAAACGGCTAGTTTTTGGTAAATTCACAGAATAATCCAAATCCAGATGTCTTAAATGCAACTGCAATTTATTTGTTTTTATTTGGGAATTCCACAAAATTCTATTGATAGGTATCTAAAATCATGCGAAAAGAAAAATTTCTCTTCATTTGCCCTTGTTTCTTCAACATGGATAGTGAACTGCTAATTGATTACGTCCTGAGCCAACGCGGACAAAAAATAATGGTTATCAATAATTTCAAAATTCAATTGCGAAAGACTCTAAAAAAATCGAATTGCCTTTTGTGGACTTGTGCAACGAAAGGGTGTCGCACCAGTTGTATGACTAAATGTCATACAACTGGTGAGTAGAAATTTTATACCGTTTTTGTTTAGTTGTTTTGCACTGGTTTTCGCGAATCATCCTGATCAAAAAGGAAAAAAACAGCGTAATTAAGTTCTTTAAGTTAACTGTATAAGATGTTTCTTGTAGGCAAGGCATAATATTACTTTGTTGCTGTAGATTACCTTTTTTGATATTACATTTTGAGATTTAAATTAAATTGTTAAAGTCACATTGTGTACATATACTGAAAAAGCGATAAACGCTTGTAGTCAACGCTGATCAGCTAGACTAGAAAACACAACTATTTGGGTGTGCAGCTGAAGATAGGATAAAGAAGTACTCTTTTTAGTCTACCAAGCTTTCGCAAATCTTTATTTGCATCATCAGGGTGCTACAATAAAGAAAATTAGTACAAATTACAGAATAAAAATTATTTTGGATCTTACACTAATTGAGGTTAGTTGTCATGATGTGTATAAAATGAAATGAACAACTCATCTGAGTTCTACAAATAATGGCGAAAACTAACCAAAAAATGTAAAAAAAATTGCTTTTAAAAGCACTCTAATTGTGGAATCTTTGTACAAGTCATTGAAAGATAAAGTACAGGAAACTGTACTTAAGCATTTTGATGCATTCTGTCACAATAAATGCATTGCTGATTACTTTAAATTTAAAAATTTCCGCCAATGATGCCATAAAATGTAAAGCTTTGCACGTGTAAACAATTAAGTTTCCTTCGACTTCAACGCAATAGCACACTCAAGTTTTTAGCTTTTCCTATTTTTTAGACATTTTATATTTACTTCCTGTCCAAAATCGTCCATTATTTTCAAGATAGTCAAATAACGCCAAAACAGTAAGACTTAGACCGAATGTATGCTTAACAAATTATCTCGAGAATTCAATGAGAAATATAAAAATGCAATGAAAATCAAATAACGAAGTTGGGACTACTTCCGATATAAACAAAAATAGCACATGTTGACAAATATTTTCATTTTAAAGTTCACTATCCAAATCCTATGTAACTAAATTTTTAGATCTCAAAACCATTTAGATTGGCAGATACGTCTAATAGGCCACACCGTGAGATATATTAATATCTCAGTTAAATTTTAAAGCAACTTGCTTAAAATAATTTATTTCTGAATTTATTAAATTATCACATAAACGAGAAGTATAACAGGTAAGAGGCAATCTTTCGCATTAGAAACCAGGCAAAAATCCCGGTGATGAGTTTACCTATCTGCGGTGATGAGTTTACCAATCTCCAAAGGATGCCGGTGATCAGTTTACTATATCTCCGAGGGTCTAATAATTTTATGTGGGGCTATATAGTGATGAGTTCATACACGTCCAAAATCACCCCAATAAAACAATTTTAGTTTACAGGAATCTCGAGCATGAGCACTCGAACATTCTTCTATTTCTTGTTCTTCACACCTTACATGTGGGGCATAGGCACACATTATGAAATAATTTTTTTAAAAACAAAAACTCTTTATCACACGGCTATGAATTAACAACTTTTACTAACTATAATTATTATTTTTAGAAGACAAGATGTCCTTTGCTGATAAGATATTTGGAATGCTCGAATGCAATTACAAGAGAAATCCTGACGTAAGTTTTCAATGCCATTTTTATAAATAAAGTAGTAACAAATGAACAAGGTTTCCAATTTTGTTCTTTAAGCTTATTCAGTAAAGAAAGAAATTAATATACAACATATTAAAACCCGATTTTGTCAAATGTATTATCTATAATGTTACTTATTCTTCGTCTTCTTCATATAATAGTGTATATATTACAGATGCTGGATTTATCTGTTACAGCTTTTAATCTATTTTTCCCATGCTTTACAGTTCAAAAGTATGAAAAATATTTTTAAACTGTCTGTTTTTGTAACTTCTTAAATCATAAAGTAGTTACACAATGGCTAATTACAAACTACAATATAAAATGTAATTTATAATTTGTTTAGCTCGTTTATATTTTTTTCATTCTACTACAAACTGTATTCTCACCAAGAAATGATCAATATCATTAAGTGATCCGTGCTATTCATGCTCGTGAAGTTAATGATATGTTAATGTTTTTAGTAATGATACATCTTTTATTTGTACCTAGGATATATATTTTTTATTTCGTATAATAACAGTGTTTTTTTTTTATTTCAGGATTTTATCTTCTTGTAAGACCACAAATAAGAAAAATGTTACGTCGTGTGTTTCCAATCATTAAAAATCAAATAATATTTTTTAATTATACGTTAAAACATTTTTTCATTTGTTTTATTTTTACCTTATATATTATATTATTATTTCTACCTACAAGAGGCCCCCTACAAAAGTGGTCGAGACGTAAAAATTTTGCTGGTATATATATATATATATATATATATATATATATATATATATATATTTATATATATATATATATATATGTACATATATATATATATATATATATATATATGTACATATATATATATATATACATATATATATATATATATATATATATATATATATATATATATATATATATATATATATATATATATGTAGGAATTATAGTGGTCTCTAATAAAAACCTTTGCGTTTTCTAAAATTCAACATTTTGCTATTTAATTAATAGCTTCCTCAGGAGTTACAAAAAAATGACGTACCAATAGATCTAAAAACACAAATAAAAACTGACATTAAAGTACGTAAAATATTGCATGTTAAGATTAAACTATTTTAAGCACGTTCGTACAATAAGAAAATAAAACAAGAAAAATTACTTCAAATAAATGTAAAAAATAACAATAAAATAAACGTTAGAAGAATAACATTTCTTTGATCAATTGTTATTAAGGTGATGATTAAAATGGTATAAAAACCAATGACGATATTTTAACATTGGATTGGTACCAAGCACCGACAGCATCAGGCAGGTATATAAATTACTATTCAAATCATACCACACGTCAAAAATATAATATCGTATTGGGTATGGAAAACAGGATAATGTCCATTGTTGATGACAACCTTTTACAAAAAAATCTGGGCATATTATACAAAATTTTTCGTAACGTCTACTCGTCTACTACTAATTTCTATGATGCGCCGTTCATGATTCTAACAACAAATTGAGTAAATATAAAAAACTCCTCTTGATTAATGGTCTAACTCATTCTGTCATATCCTTGTTGAAAAATGTTCCTAATATTAATAGGATAGGAATCAGGTTATATAGAAGTAATGTTATTTATAAAATAACGTGTCTAGGATGTCAAAAAAGCTACATTGGCCAAACATCTCAGTGACTAAAACAACGCATCAAACAACATAAAAGTGATTGCCGCTTTGGAAAAAATACTTGTGCGGTAGTTGAGCACTATGAAAACACCGGTCATTTGCTAGACTACAAGGCGCGTATTTTGGAACAGACTAATAATTACAAAAGTAGATTATTTCTGGAGATGTATCACATTGACAAAAATAAAAACACTTTAAATTATAAAACGGATACTTGACAGTTAAGTAACATATATTGTAATATATTAAACAAAATTTATAAATATTCACAATAGCCAACACTCATCTGTTTCTTTTATTGGAATTTTTTACATTTAGAGTAATTTTACTTGTTTTATCTTATTACTGTAACGAACGTGCTTAAGACAATTTAATCTTCACATGCAATATTTTACATACTTTTATGTCAGTTTTTATTTGTGAAATCTTTTCATTTTTGTAAGTGTTTTTACATAATATTGTTTTACAGTGTAATTCTGAGGAATATAGTAAATAATTTATATATATATATATATATATATATATATATATATATATATAAAAATACGTTCAAATTATCGGGTAAAGTGGTCTGTAGTAAAAAATAATGTAAAATAAATATATATATATATATATATATATATATATATAAAAATATATATTTTTATATATATATATATATATATTTATATATATATATATATATATATATATATATATATATATATATATATATATATATATATATATATAAAAATACGTTCAAATTATCGGATAAAGTGGTCTGTAATAAAAATCTTTCTTTTTTCCAAATTACTCAATATTTCGCCATTTATTTAAAAGCTTCCTCAGGAGTAAACTAAAAACAATTTGAACATTACAAAAAATTGCGTACAAATACATATATATATATATATATATATATATATATATATATATAAGAAAAAAGAAGTACTTGTGACTCGTTTGGAACAAATATATAACTGTTTTGGATGGGTTGGAGTCAATAATTATTGACTCCAACCCATCCAAAACAGTTATATATTTATATATATATATATATATATATATACGAGCATATATAAATGTATAATGAGCAATATTTTTACTTCTCGACCACTTTTGGAGGCTCCGCGGATTTTTACCACATTTTAGTACTTCATTGTATATTCTATATCCTAATCTATATCCATATTACCCTATATTTAAAGAGCCATATCTCTGAGCTCAGTAGACCGATTTAAACTCACAAGATCTCATTTCTTTTGTTATGTCAACTTTTGATGAAATAATTTAAAAAATCGCAAAAGATAAGTTTTATTCTATGGACCAAGAAGAACGAAAAAAAAGGTAACAACATTTTAAGAGTTTTAATTAATTGTCAAAATTTAACCAAACAAGAGAAATAATTGTAGAAACCAATTAATTAAATTATTTTTAAATAATTTCCAAACGCAAATTGGCAAATTAAAATCCACCTAGATGATTCAAAGATAACAGCTGTTAAAAAATGGTCAGTTTCTAAAAAACCGTTTTTTTTGTCATTTTTAAACTGATAGTATTTTTGTCACAATGTGAAGACAACTGACATGAACAAACTTATGTGACAGATAAAATGTAGAATATTTATTTGTTTGCCAACAAAATATGTATGAATAAAAAAAACTATATATATATATATATATATATATATATATATATATATATATATATATATATATATATATATATATATATATATTCAACCGTTTCCATCTCTCTCTGTTGTCCCATTATCCATCGTTTAGGCCTCTCTTACTCATGACGTCGTCTACTTCGTTCCTCCAGGATTTTCGGGGTCGTCCTCTTTTCTTCCTTACGTTCCGTACCGGTACTCCCATGCATTCGTATTTTCTTTTCCATGTAGTCAAGGCTTTCTCTAAGTATATTTTAAATAGGGTTGGAGATGTGAAACAACTATGCAGGAGCCCTTTTGTTGTGGTAAAGTCTCCTATGATTCTTGTTCCCATTTTAATGGACACTTTATTTTCTTTATACAGAGCTTTTGTAGCTTCTATGAGTTCCGTCTGTATTTTTAATTTGTACATTGCCTCCCACAGTTCTGACCTTGGTACAGAGTCATACGTCTTTCTCGGGTCCACAAATACCAAATGTATATCTCCATTTTTTGCTTTTTTCTTATAACTGTAATTGGTTACATTGCTCATGTAGTGATCCTTTCCCAAGTTAATACGCTCCTTTTCTAACTTGACTGCACCATACTGGAGACGACCAATAGTCAGAAATACGTATGTATATACTATATTATACTATTATTATACTATTTAAATATATATATATATATATATATATATATATATATATATATATATATATATATATATATATATATATATATATATATATATAATGGTAGACGTTTCCTATGCAATTCAGCAGTATAATATTCATATGGGAGGTCCTGATTTAATGGATAGAAATATCGCTAACTATAGGCCAAAACTGCGTAACACTAAATGGTGGTGGCAAATTTTTGTTTACCCTTTGTCTGCTTCAATCTCTAACGCATGGATTTTGTATAGAATTCAATACCACAATAAACTTCAATCTAGTGTTGATGAGTTTGTTGAAAGTATGCGTCCATTGAATTCATTAGAGTTTACAAGAAACATTGTGACAACATATCTACTACTCATCCCTCGACAACCAAAACCTGATAAGACAAAGGAACATTATTATGTCGGTTCTGCATTACCCAATTTCCTTAAAATAAAACAGATGCAAAATTTTTAAAACAAATCTTTTCATGGAAGAATATATCTTCTTCTTCAAGTGCTGTCTCCCGATAGGAGGTTGGAGATCATCATCACTATCTTTACTCTATCTACTGCTGCTCTGAAGAGTTCTATAGAACTGCATTTAAACCAGTCCCTTAAATTTTTTAACCATGACACTCTCCTTCTTCCTATACTCCTTCCTCTTCTTATCTTTCCCTGTATTATCAGCCTTAGCAGTTCATATCGCTGTCCTCTCATTACGTGTCCCAGATATTGTAACTTTCTTAATTTGATTGTGTGTGTGTGTGTGTGTGTGTGTGTGTGTGTTTTGTTTTATGGCACTGGAACTAAGCCAATTAGCCAGAAATTTGATAGTGTTTATTATTTGGCATTCTTTGCCCATTTCTCGCAATACTTCCGTGTTAGTTTTCTTCTGGGTCCATGTTATTCTAAGCATCCTCCTGTAACACCACATTTCAAAGGACTTTAACTTATTTATGTGTTCTTGCTTTAATGTCCAGCTTTCAAGGCCATATTGCAGTATCGAAAACACGTAGCATTTCAGTGGTCTTACTCTCAGTTCTAATCTAAGGTCTTTGTTGCAGATAATTGTTTTCATTTTTACAAACGCATTTCTTGCTATTTCTATCCTGGCTCTTATTTCGGTTGTTTGATCATTATTGTCTAAAATCCAGGTTCCTAGGTCTTTGTATTTTTCTATCGGTACATTTCCCAAATGTATGTTTCTTGGTATATTTGTTTTCTTTGTTATTATCATGTATTTGGTCTTTTTTGGTCTTCATTTCTAGTCCATATTTTTCACAGAAACTGTTTGTTTTATTTAGCAGTAATTGGAGTTGTTCAGCAGAGCTTGCCATAATCATGGTGTCATCTGCATATCTTATACATAATACATCCCTGCCTAACTCCTCTCTTTATTTCAATTTCTGTACTGGTTTCGTTATCTATTACGATTTGTGCTCTTTGATTCCAGTAGAGGTTTGTTATTATTCGTAAGTCCCTATGGTCTATGTTTTTTGTCTTTAGAATTTGGACTAATTTTTCATTTCTTACTTTGTCAAATGCTTTTTCAGAATTAACGTAACAAACATGCACATCAACATTCATATCCATGCATCTTTGAGCTAACACAGTAAAAGCAAATAACGCTTCTGTGGTTCCTAGTCCATTTCTGAACCCAAACTGACTATCATCTATTCCTTCTTCCAGTTTTTTATTTATACAACCATGTATTATTTTCAGGAATAATTTGAGAATGTGACTTATAAGTGATATTCTTCTGCATTCACTGCAATATTTAGCGTTTTTATTGTTAGGGATAGCACAAAAGGTGGAGAGTAACCATTGTTTCGGTACGTGTCCTGTTTTGTATACTGAGTTAAATAAGTCTACTGCAATGTCTAAGGTTTCATCATTTATGCATTTTAAGGTTTCTATAGGTATTTGGTCTGAACCAACTGCTTTACCATTTTTAATGTTTTTTAATGCCATTTTAATTTCCTCTTTTACTATTGTTAAAACCATATCTTCTTCTACTTCTATCTCCATCTGTTCTGTTCTATTGTCTTTGAACAGTTCATTGATGTATTCTGTCCATCTCTTTAATTTGTCGTTAGTATTCAACACAAGATTCCCACTTGCATCTTTTAGTATTCCCGGTTTTCTTGTTCTATTGTTGTGAGTTAATTCTTTAATTTTTTTGTGTGTGTTAAAACTATCATGTCTTTTCTGGTATTTTCCTATTTCTGCGCATTGTTCTTTTGCTTTCTTAATTGTGTATTTTATTTGTTTATCTACTTTTTTGTACATCTGATTATCTTTGTTTTTATATTGACGTCTTTCTTCCATTAAATCTAAAATTTCTTTCGTCATCCATTGCTCTTTTTATATCTGGTTGGTATTAGAATTTCTTTTTGACTTTTATCTATTTCTGTCTTTATTAATAACCATTTTTTTATCCGTCTTAGTATTTTGTAGAATTTGTTCTTTAAACTTACTTTAAACTTTCATTTAACATTCATTAATCCGTTGTTGATTTCATCTGCCAGGCGTTGCCTTATGTGTGGGTTCCTTAATTTACTTGTATCGATTTTTGCATATTTGTTGTTCTTCGTTTTATTATTTTCATTTTGAGCCTAATTTTGGTCACTACTGGGTTGTGATCTGATCCTATGTCGGCACTTGGATAGGTTTATATATAGATATAGAATACATAGTCTATTTGGTTTCTTACAATTCTCTCTTTTTGATCTGCTAGTGACCAGGTACATAGTCTTCTCTTTGGAATTTTGAATAATGTATTAGCTATAAAAAAATTATTGTTTTGGCAAAATTCTATAGATTCGGCAAAAGAATATATATATCCTCTCAAAATGTCATCAATAAAGTTTAAGTTTAAAATGACGTTGTTGATTATTTATTACATATTTAGGCCATTTTTCAAAGATTGGAACACAACAAATTTTAGACGCAGGGCTATTATGAAAAATTTTAGAATTTTTTGAATATTTATTTATAAGTTCAGAACATAAAATTGATCTGTAGACGCAATAAAATTTAAAAAATGAAGTTTGGCAGCGAATGGGTTATCTTAGAAATTTGCTTAGTTTTGCAATAAAGTAATTAAATAAAAACAGTAATTTGTCGTTCTAATTACTCATGTTTTCTTATCTTAATTATTATTTAATTTAATGAAATCTATTTGGCATTGCTATTTTCTTTTTATAACTTTTTAAAGAAATAGGAAATGCCTTCAATGTTTATGATAAGATAATAATCTCGATTAAAAGGCAAATATATTAATCAAAAGAATTCTGCGACTCAGTTTAACAATAATCAATTCTCAGCACGGTCATTTTTCAAAGTATTGAATTATTACTATGCAGAAGACGCTATTTGCTTTCTCTGTACTGTGTTTGGCACAATTATCTTATGCCGTATTACCATATAAAGTAAGTAGCGTATCTTTTTATTAACTGATGGATTCGACTGTTACTTGATGAAAATTTATTATATCTTTCAATAAAACAATGAAAACTTTTCAAAACTTCCACAAATTTTATTATACTTTATTATCACACCAGCTGTTTCGACAGAGTGTCTTTCTCAAGTAATTTATTTTTGGTATAGTTTACACTTCATAGTCTTTAACTGAATAAGTTAAGGAAGGAGAAACTGTTTGTTTCAAGTTGATCATTCAGAATTAATTTGTTAATTTCCATAGATTCTAATAAAAATAGCTTAAGGTCTTTATTTTGGATGTGAAGAATTTGAAATTCGTCATAGATTCGTGATAGAAGAAGTTAAATTCTGGTGGAGTTAAATTAAACTCTTCGTCATTATCCACCCTTTGATTTTTCAAATACACAGAATTTTAAACAATAAAGTAAATAATGACATACAATGACAGATAGTACTAACAGCGGCTACTTCATTTTAAATTAATTTTTTAGTGGGAATAGAAATAGGTATGTTTGGTTGCCTACACCACAGGTCACTGCCAATTACAGAGCGTTTAATTAATTTATAAAAGCAATGTATGTTGTGTTGCCTATAATAAAATCGTTCATTAATAGAAAATCATTCATTAATAGGGGTCATTAATCAATGATTTTGAGGGTGTTAAAATTGATCATAAATGGACGGTCGACGGATAAAGTTTTTTTTAGCGATGGTGATTAGAGTTCTCACAACCATAAGATTATTCCTTTTTAAACTTTCTTACACAGTTCTTGTGAAATATACTTGGTCTACTTTCCTTTTCTTATATGTTTTTATAATATAATATAAATCAAAATGCACCACTGCTTTATAATTTTTACGGTATATAGCTAACTTAATATGTTGCGCAAAAATATCGTTCATACTTGATATATAAGACCACTTATAGTACAATCCAAAAAGTATAATGTAGATTAGACAAAAAGCAGTTTTAAAAACAAAGAACTAAACACAGAATTAATTTTCTCCCTGGAAAATATACATACAATGTAAATTTTCATAAACATCCGTTAAAACCAGAATTGTTACAATTGGCCAAGATAAATCGACAAGAAACTATATACAGGGTGAGTCACCACTAACGAGACGGAACATTACAGCGAAACGGTAAAAGATTTTAAATTTTTTTTAAATTTATAGTTTAAAGGCTGATAAGGGCTACATTTTAAAATTAGTTTGAAATATACAGGGCGTCCTAATAAAATGCGGCGTATCAAAGTTATATTTTTTCTTATGGGGCACCCTATACTTTATTGCATTTTCTAATTG
This sequence comes from Diabrotica undecimpunctata, assembly GCF_040954645.1. NCBI lineage: Eukaryota > Metazoa > Arthropoda > Insecta > Coleoptera > Chrysomelidae > Diabrotica > Diabrotica undecimpunctata. Next base: position 35,377,926 of record NC_092811.1, on the reverse strand, counting down.
TCGGCAAAAAATAAGGTATAGTTTCATAAGACGTCCATACACCTATGTATAGAGTGTTCTAAGTTATGTGCAATATTCTTAAAATGTAAAGCTTTAAACGAAGACTCATTCCCAACTTATTTAAGACATTCTAATAAAATTGGTTATACCTCTAAATAGCTAAATATTTGTTAAATGTATTTCATGATTAAATATTAGATATTTATTTACAGGGTGTTCAAGATTTGCAGTTTTATTATTGGATTATTCAATGTGTAATATGAAGTTTATTTTAAATGGAACACCCTGTATATTAATAAATTATTATATTCCACTTTCGAATGGTATATGGATGTTCTATAACTAGGAGCGATAGATTTTGCGTAATTTAAAATTTTCTTTTCGATTTTAAAATATTTAGGTATGGTTGTTATTCTCGATTTTTAAACTGATCATTTTGATATATTTGTTATAAATGAAACCAATGTAGTAGTAAACAAATGTGTATACATTATACTTTTAGTTGCTGATACACAACGAATCAGAAAGAATTTTAATAAAACACATAATACAAAATAATATAAAATGAACATAAATAATAAAAAATAAACCACAAATTACTACATTCTCAAAAAAAAAAAAATTTTAAAGAAGACTCATTCTCGACTTATTTAAGCAGTTATAACCAATTTTCTCTCACAGCGAAAAAGTTGGGTAATAGTTTAATTAATTTCATTATTTATTATTAAACATTTATTTACAGGGTGTTAAAAACTTAGTTTCAATTTTGGATTATCCAATATCTAATATGAGGCTTATTTTAAATGGAACACCATGGATATTGATTAACCGTAATACTAAAAAAAGTATCCTCTTTTGAACGGTATAAATATGTCCTATACTCAAGTCTCATAGTTTTTGTGTAATCTACAATTATCTAAACTCTTCATCGGTATACATATTGATTTTAAAACAAAAGATATAGTTAGTTAATGTCATTGTATGACATTGCCATTTTCTGACATTACGGTCTGGTAATTGTCAAAATATAAACATTCGTGTGTAATATTTAACTTTCATTGGTCATAAAAATGAAGAATTACGCTATCCATGAAAGAGTCGACATGGTACTTTGCATTGGAGAATGTTTGGAAAATTGTCTCTTAGCTTCTAAAGTTTATGCTCAAAAGTATCCTTTGAGAGATTGCTTAATAGATTCCGTGCTACTGGTAATGTTGCATACGAAAAGGTAAATAAAAATAAACCAGTTATTGGTGACAACGTTAACGAACTTAATGTCCTGCTTTCTGTTACAAAAAACCCATATATTAGTAAAAGAAAAATTTCGGGTGAATTAGAAATTAGTCAAAGTAGTGTATGTAGAATACTTAAGACCAACCACTGTCATCCGTATCACATTCAACCTCACCAGCATTTGACAGAACAAGATTATGGTAACCGTTTAAATTTTTGTTTATGCACTTTAGATAAAGTTAGAGAAGATCCTGATTTTTTTAAAAATGTATTATTTACAAACGAATCGACTTTTCATAATAATGGTCTAGTAAACAGACATAATTTTCATTATTATGACCTAGAAAATAAACATTTATTTCGTACTGTTGGTCGCCAACACCGATGGAGTGTTAATGTTTGGGGCGGCCCGTATTTTTTTGAAGGACATCTCAATGAGACATATTTCTTAAATTTTTTAAAACAAGATTGTTGGACACTGAGAACCTTTACTTAGCCTACAAACAAAAAGTGGCTCCAGTTGGACGGACCTCCTGCTCATTTCTCACGTAATGTTAGGAACTACCTGAACAGAAAATTTATAAACAGATGGATAGGTAGAGGTGGTTCATATAATTGGCCCCCTAGGTCACCAGGACTAACAAGATGCTACACCTCCTACTACTAGACATGACATGAAATTAAGAATTACAAACGCGTTGTCTTCAATAACTCCTACTATGTTAAATAATGTAAAGTAAATAAATCATTCGAAGATAGAATCGCTGGTTGTATTGTACAAGATGGCAAGCAATTTGAACATCTGTTACATACCTGAACATTTTTTACTTATAGTATCACCTCTATTATTTACCCCATATTCTGAAGAGGTAATTCGAGAAACTCTGGAAGATGGAACAGTCGGCATGTTCTAATTTTATGAAAATGAAAAAGGTCCTATGTGGCAAAGATTTAACATTAGCTCTTAAAGTATGCCTAACAAAATGTTACGTATACAGTGTACTATACTATGGAGTGGAATCATGGACGTTAAATCTAGACACAATGAGACGACTTAACGCCTTTGAAATGTGGACCTATAGAAGAATTATGAGGGTTTCCTGGGTAGATAGAGTTAGGAACAATGAAGTACTGAGAAGAATAGCTAAAGAGAAGGAAGTTGAACTTACAATTAAAGAAAGAAAGCTACAGTATCCCGGACATGTGATGAGGGGCGAGAATTATGGCATCCTGCGACTCATATTGCAAGGAAAGATAGATGGCAGAAGAAGCATCGGAAGAAGACGAATTTCATGGCTCAAAAACCTGAGAGAATGGTTTGGATGCAGTTCAAAACAACTTTTTAGAGCTACTGCCTCAAAAATTAAAATAGCTATGATGATTTCCAACCTCCGTAGCGGAGATGGCACCTGAAGAAGAAAAAGAACTAAAGAAAGATAATAGCAACTTATGTTTTTTTTATATGGGACACCCTATATATTTTGACATTTTTCGTTTACAGTTTTAATTCTCTTTCACCTGATATGACATATGTTTATAGTTGATGTTATGTTATAAGCACTTAAAAATAAAACACTCACAAAAATAATAAGGCATTTTAACATTTTATTATGTGGATATTAATCCCTAGACAGTTTTATTTACCAAAAATAAAATCAGTACTTACCTAACTTTTATGTAAAGTAAATACTTACTGCCAATTGTTGGTTCAAAGTGAATTATTATTTTTGAAGTATAGTTTCCATATTTTATAAATGAAATTATCACAAAATAGAACACACTGTATTTTATTACATTTTTCGTTTTTGTTTATTATTTTTATCTGATATAATATTATTGTCTTCTATTTTTTTATTATTGTTTTGAAGCTATTTTCTTGTGACATCTTAAATGAACTCCGGACAGAACTGAAACGTCGAACAGACAATGGAGAACAAAATCTGATCATTAAGTATGTAAGGGGTAGACCTACCATAGTCAGTAAAACTGAGAGCTCTTTAAACTAAATGTGTCCAGCAATTCCAGATCAAGTAAATCCCAACACGTTGAAATTACATGTTATTACCAAAATGTACGCGGCCTTAATAGCAAAATTTCATTGTTTAATGCCAACGTTAGTGATTGTGAATTCGACATCATAGCATTAAGTGAAACGTGGTTACGCAGTGATGTTTCGAGTATGGAACTCTTTCCGAATAATTATGTCGTATACAGAAAAGACCGAAAATTCCATGAGGTGGACAAGGTGAAGGGTGGTGGTGTAGTGCTTGCGTTAAAAGATTTCATAACATCTGAAATATTGGACATTACGGCTCTCGACGCACAATTTCCACTTATTGATCTTATTATTGTCAAGTGCCGGATTGGTTACAAATATTTTTATATAGTTGTTGTTTATTTACCTGATAAGTTAAGTTTGGTAGACTTTGAATATTTTTTCGATTGCTTAGGGCAATTTGATTACTTAAATAATGACTGCATAGTACTAGGCGATTTCAATGTTTCAAGGTTTATAGATAATGATATGTCTGATTTCAAAACTTCTGTAGTTTTAAGTTTTGCGGGCTCTACTGGCCTTAGACAATTTAACAATGTTGTTAATCACTTGGGTAGACTTCTAGATTTGGTCTTATCGCATTATAGTTGTGAAGTGAAGCATGATGACTCACCTTTGGTCTATGAAGACTCTCATCATCCAGCTCTTCTAATAACGTTTACGGATATATTTGTAAAAGAGCCTAAATTTTGGTATGGTTTGGAGCAATTAACTTACAACTTTAAAAAAGCCAATTTTCCTGCTTTATATCGAGAACTGTATGAAACGGATTGGAACTCTCTGGATACTTCTAATGACGTTAATGAAACTTTAAATAACTTTTACGATAAGATTTTTTCTGTGTTCAATAAGTATATTCCAGTTTACAAAAACTTTAGCCATAAATACCCACCCTGGTTCGATGCTGATATCATTCACAACATCAAATTAAAAGCAAAGTTTAGAAAAAAGTTTAAACGATTCAAAAGTCAGTGTGATTTGCTTGAGTTTCAACGGTTAAGACACCTTGTCAAATCAAAAATCAGTTTGGCCTACAATGTATATGTCGAGAATATACAAATTGCCTTATCCATCAACCCCAAGAAGTTTTGGTCGTACGTAAATTCAAAAAATAAAAGTTCAAGAATTCCTGGTGTGATGAAATATAATGACATTACTACCTCCGACCCACAAAATATTGTGAATATGTTTGCAGAATTTTTCAAGAGTGTTTTTCTGTCATCAGATATTAATTTCAAGGCTAACTCTTCCTCAATCAACGCAGATTACTTAAATTTTTATCCTATTTTAGAGTCTGAGATAATTTTAGCTAGTAAGAAATTGAAAGACAAAATGACGTGTGGACCTGATAATATTCCATCCTTTTTGGTTAAGGATTGCATAGGTGCCTTAACTGTGCTACTATTAAAAAATTTTAATTTATGTCTTCTTAACAAGGAATATCCGAGTCTCTGGAAGGAGTCAAAAGTGTGCCCAATATTCAAAACCGGTGAAAAGGGTCAGGTAGAAAACTACAGACCAATTTCCATTATTTGCAATCTAACGAAAGTCTTTGAAATAGTTTTGTATAATCGTATTTACTCACGCACTCGTAATCAGCTGTCTCAATATCAACATGGTTTTGTCTCCAACCGGTCCACTGTGACAAATTTATTAATGGTCACACAATATATCTCAGCGGCCCTAGATAATAGAAGTCAAGTTGACGTCATATATACTGACTTTACGAAGGCGTTCGACAGAATTCACCACGGCGTATTACTTTCTAAATTGTGTGTCTTTGGTCTTTCTGAGGATGCCGTGACTTTTATGATGTCTTACTTGTCAAATAGAACGCAGTTTGTTGCTTATAATGGTTACAAATCGGAAAAGTACCTAGCTTCTTCAGGGGTTTCACAAGGTTCTAATCTAGGTCCATTATTGTTCTTGTTATTTATTAACGATCTGTGTGAATTAATTTCTGCACCATGTTTATGTTATGCCGATGATTTAAAGATTTATTCATTGATAAGTGACCTTAATGATTGTCATTTTTTGCAGAGTGAACTGAATCGTGTACATGAATGGTGTAATGCAAATCATTTGAATCTTAATGCCAATAAGTGCAAAGTAGTTAGTTACTCTAGGAAACAGTCTAATTTATACCATCCTTATATTATCAATGGCAATGAACTTGAACGTTTAAATAAAATTAAAGACCTTGGAGTTACATTTGATTATAAACTCACCTTTGTTGAACATGTAAATTTAAAGGTTAAAGAAGCACTTAAATCCTATGGATTCATAATTAGAAATAGTCGAAATCTCACTAATATTAAGGCAATTAAATTACTTTATTACACTTTTGTACGATGTAAACTGGAATATGCCTCTGTCATTTGGTAACCTTTTTATGATGTACATATCCAACTTATAGAGCAGGTGCAGCGTAAATTTTTAAAATTTTTGTCTTTCAAAATTAACGGCATATATCCTAAGAGGGGCATCAGCAATAGTGAGTTGTGTAGCGATTTGGACGTAGTATCATTAGAATCTAGACGAATTAATGCCTCCCTAATATTCCTGTACAAGCTACTACATAATCTCATTGACTGCCCTGATATTCTTCGACAAATAAATTTTAACGTTCCATCTTATCCAGTGAGAAATTCGATTACGTTCAGAAATACACAAGCTAGAACTAATCTTATGTTAAATTCTCCTCTATTTCTCATGTGCAACTATTATAATTCCTTAAGTGCTTACTGCGATATATTTCACTGCAGTTTAAAGCAGCTTACTAGGATGGCTGAGATCTACCTAGGTGATTGAGTAGTTTCTTTATGTTAAGGTAAAATACTCGAAAAATGTGTTATTTAGTTAGTACTTATGAATTATTAATATATAATTTAATTTTAGTATTGTATTTTGTCCTATAAATGGATTCTGTTGGACAATAAACGCTATTATTATTATTATTATTATTATTATTATTAATACAATTTACTAGTTTTATTGAGAAAGAGCCAATAAGTTTATTTTGACGTTTAGATTTCCGTAAATTGCATTATTTTTTATCTAAAATAACATATTGTTACATCTTATATAGATATTTACTTCGTAGAGTAGGTTATATTCAAAGGTAATACGTAATAGTAAAGGTAATATTCAGTGAATCTTGTATATCAAGTGCAGAAATATTTAACTTACATAATGAACTATATTGGAATGAATCAAATCTTCATTTATTTCAGGTGATCAGGAGGTAAGAAAGATTCGATTTTAACGTTAGTGTTTTGTTAAGCATAATAAATTAGTTTATCTTTTATTTGATGATAAACTAACTGCTACCGGATATATAGGTATCTTAAAAATGAATTTAAATAATATTTTTAATGAAAAATACATATTTGGCCAAAAGGAATACTTATGTTTTAACAAGATGAAGAAGCATCTGCTTATAATGCCGAATTCGTTGGAAATTATTTAAATGAAAAATTTCATAATCGGTGGATTGGAACTTATGGTTCTTGTTCATCAGAACTAAATCCTCCATATTTTTTATTTGGCGATTAAAAAAAGACGGTATTTACAAAACAGGCTTGTATAATATATAAGAACAATTCCAAATCATTCATCAAGCGTTTAGAAAAATAAAGGCAATGCATATACTCAATTGAGTAAGATCTGCAAGAAAAAGGTGTCAATTATTATTATAACAAAACGGGGACATTTTGAATATTTATTATAATTTTTTAATTTTTGTAAAATGAATTCTAGTTGTTCCTTTGTGTATTATTGTTCTTTTTATGTTTATTCTAATGTTAATATTTTCGTAAATTAATTCTGATTTTAAAGTAGTTTTTTGTTGCTGGTGGATATGTTATTTCCACTTTTTAAGTTGATTGATCTTATTTCTGGTAAATTAAACTCTGTGGAATTATTATTACCATAATAAAATGTTGGAATGTGTTACTGAGTGTTTTGTTTCTAAGTGTCTATAATGTGGTGTCAAATAAAAATTTTTTTTGCAAAGTAGTTCCAACGACTGAAAATAGATATATAATATGTCATATCAGGTGAAAGAGAATTAAAAACGCAAAAATATATAGGGTGTCTCATATAAAAAAACATAAGTCGGTATTATATTTCCTTAGTGAGACCCATAAAAAAATTTTTCGTACGCCATTGAACGCTTCTATAATATATCTATCAAAAGTTCTAATAAAGTTTTTTAATTTTTTTTTAATACAGCAGATATTTAATCTTTTCGTTTTCGACCTTTTTCAATAATCGCCCTGTATCTCTCTAATGTAAGGAATGATTAATCATTTGATTAGAGAATCGTTGCTTTATCGAAAAAAAAAAGGCATGACATCTTTACTACTTTTTTTCTATCTCCTCTAGTTATTGGTATACTTTGTCAAACATACCAATTTGGGACAACCTGTACATATATCCATAATATTTTTCATTGTCACAGTTAGTTGATACTATTTGTATGTAGGATTTCGATGAGCCAATGAGAACTGACTTTCAAACATGGCATGACAATTGTAAACTTTACATTCCCGGTGTAACCGATGAAGACATCAATAGAGTCAGACAAGGACACTTCGATACGGATAACGAAGCTATTAAGGTAAGTAAACTAGTTAGTAAAATAGGGTTGTTGATATATCTCCTACATAAAATAACTTTGTTCCCTTTATTTTACAAAACTGTTAAAAAATCACTTTACGTTATGTCAAGCCTCCCTTTAGATATCAAACCTTTGTACGTTAACGAATGACATAAAACATTTTCAAGACATTTTTACGCTACTCTTAAAAAAATACACACTCACTTGATAACTCCATAGTTAAAAAACTATCTCTCTCAACATTTTTCATAAGCGTCTTAGTTCAAGATTAATAATTATAGTGGTGAGTTAAGTCATTAAACAGATCTTTCATCTTACCACTAGCACAATCGAACGAAAATTATTGTAAAATAGTAGAGCTATAGTAGAAACCCTCAATTCAGAAGAGTGATTTTATAGTTTAAACGCCGAATATCCTCAAATGTAAATGTACACAGCGGCCCTCGAAAACTGCCTGTTTTCTCGATTGCAATTTGCGTTTCCTCATAAGAAATTACAGAATATATAAAGTAGTATATTTATTTGTGCTTCTCTATAGTAGACTTGACCAGAAGTTGTCGTACAGTGTAGCCAATTCTTGTTCACAAGTAGTAATTATGGTCATACAAAACCTGTATTCTTCCACGCAGCGATTTTTACTGTCATACAAATACAAAAAAACATGATTTTTTCAATAGTAAAAATTAAGCACAAAATTGTAATTAAATAAATTTTATTTATATGTTCCGTTTCGTTACATATTTAAATTTATAAAATAAAAATCGATATTTTAAAACAATATTTTTCAATCGTTTGGCAATGTTGGAATTAGCGAGGAAATTCCGTTTTACAATTCGGACCCAGACATGCCATAAAAAACTAGTTTTATTAATTTTTCGCCGGAGGAATGGTTCTTTTACATGAGCGTTTCTATGGGTAGTGTATTTTGTGAGTATATTTTATGTGATAAGTTTGTAAACTTATTGTTGTCAATACTGTTTTAACAATACTGTATTGTAGTATTGATAAAACGTGTTATTGATAATAAGAGGGTTATAGTTTGTCGTTTTATAGTAAATTTCTAGTTATATTCTTATACAGAATTGTTGAAATTATTGTATACCTATATAGTATATATACAGATTATTGAAATACAATGGACGAAAAACCGAGTTGTTCCAAGAGAAGACAGCAAAATTCTGATGTTGATTCCAAAAATGAAAAGCCGCAAAAGAGACGGAAAATGTTAACGTCCGAAAAGAAGGTAATGATACGAAACGTTTATGAAGGAATTGTCGGCAGAAAAATTGGCATTAAATGTTAGCCAAGCGGTCGACATTTGTAGCAGTTTAACAAAAGTATCCGTTAGCTGTATTTATCGTGTACTTAAAAATACATCGGAAAATAAAAAGCAAGAAAAGGTAAAACTAGAGGTAGGAAAAGCATTGTTTTCGATGACTAGACAAGGAATATTATACGTCGAAAAATTCGTTCATTTTATTTCCGGAGTGAAATTCCAACACTGAAAAAAATTCTGAAGAGCTCAAAAACGATGACTCTTTTCTTCGACCCTATGAGATATCCCAAGATATCTCATAGGGTCTTAATCAGAACCATGCTCGTAATGAACTTTCGATATGTAAAAAGCAACAGAAAAAGTATGCTATTAGAAAAAAATGAAATTATTCTGTGGAGAAGAAAATATTTAGAAGAAATACGAAAAATTCGCAGCACTGGATGCAAAATATATTATTTGGATGAAACCTGAATTAACGAAGGTCATCTTCTTCTTCTTCATGTGCCTTGTCCATTCCGAACGTTGGCAATCAACATGGCTATTCTGACTTTGTTTGCGGCAGATCTGAATAGTTCAGCAGATGACAATCCGAACCATTGCCGCAAGTTTTGGAGCCACGAGTGTCTTCTCCTTCCTGGAGGAACGAAGGTCATACAGTTGGAAAAGTTTGGCAAGATTTAAATGTCAAAAGTAAACGCGAAGCATTTATAGAAGGCTGGTCTACAGGATTAAAAGCTCCATCAGGAAAGGGACGGCATTTAATCATCACCCATATAGAAGTGATACAGGGTTCTTTGATGATGGTTTGCTTCAATTTAAGTCGAAAACAACAGGTGATTATCATAAAGAAATGACTTCCGAAGTATTTGAGCGCTGGTTTAAGAGAATCTTACCAAAATTGGAATCTGGGTCTGTGGTTGTTATGGACAATGCGCCATATCATAGTCGCAGACTAGAACAATTACCGACGACGGCATGGCTGAAAGGGAGAATTCAAGAATGGCTTACAGAAAAGGGGATTGCATACGAAGAATCAATGCTCAAAATTCAACTACTTGACATTGCACGGTTAAGGAAAAGTGAATATCTTAAATATGTTGGGGATGAAACTGCAAAAGATTATGGTGTCAAAGTTCTACGTCTACCACCTTATCATTGCGAAATTAATCCCATTGAACTTATCTAGGCGCAAGTGAAAGGAGAAGTAGCACGCAATAACAAAACGCTCAAATTAAACGAAGTTAAGGAACTTTTGATTCAAGCAATCCTCCATGTAACTCCAGAGAAATGGGCTAAATGTATAGGGCACATAATTAAAGAAGAATATCGTATGTGGGAACTTGACACTCATGTCAAAGTTTTACTAGAGCCAATTATAATTACACTAGGTGAAGATAATGACAGCGATAGCAGCACTGCATCTTCAGATTTAGACAGCGAATAATATTTTCTAATAGTTTAGTAGGCATCAGCATAAAAAAACCAAAAACAAAAAAAAAAAACGAGAAGAACATAGTAAGTGTGTATAGTGTTTGTGCTTAAATAGAATAGTACAATGTTTTGTTACATCCAAAATTATTTTTATTTTGTTTTTATAGAATTTTATTTTATTTTATAGGATTTTATTTTGTTTTGTTTTATACTGTTTAAGTGTTTTGTTTATTTTATTTAATGGGACAATATGGCTCTTGGCGAACACCCATTAAAAAAAAAAGTGACGCGCCACAAGACATACCTCTCGGGTGGTGTGGAAACTGTCTTAAAATTTGTTTTAAAAAAATTTCATTGTGTAACTCTTTAAGGACGGGTCACGTCAAAAGACGTTTTAGCGTAACTTCCGCGACAGCCTGGTGGCATCAGTAAGCTTTCTGCAAAATTACTTGTTTTTTATAGCTTTTTGTTTGTGGCATTCTGTATTTTTAGGAGACTGTATGGAATAAGCCACAAAATATTTATTTATGGGTTTTATTTACTGATTTTTCGATCTCTATATAAAGACATCGTTTTCAAATATACAAGTGATAGTAATATTTATTTTTCTATGGCTTTTTGCTTGCCGTTCTGTATATTTAGAAATAATGTTGGGAATAAGTAACAATATATTTAATTGAAATGTTTAATTTACTGACGTTTCGATCTCTATATAAAGAGATCGGTTTCAAATATACAAATGATAGCAATATTTATTTTTCTGTGGCTTTTTGCTTGTGGCATTCCGTATTTTTAGAGAAAATATTGGAAATAAGCCACAATACATCTATTTACATGTTTATTTTACTGACGTTTCGATCTCTAGTACAGAGACCGTTTTTAAAGTTAAAAAAAAAAGAAAATAATATAAGAATATATAAATATATAATAATAAACAAATAAAATAAATATAACTATAATTTATATCTTTGAAAACGGTCTTTGGATATAGAGATGGAAACTTCAGTAAAAACCTGCAGATAAATATATTGTGGCCTATTTTGAACAATAATATTTAAACAATATAATATAATTAACGTTGAAATAAAAGTGAGTGTACGCCACTGGATTTTCATACGTCTTTCCGCACTTCTACGCCTTCAAACGATGACTCACTCTCCCAAATAGTGAAATTAGAGTTTAGTGTAGTGTCTGGTGGACAGTGATCAGCGGTTTCAATAAAAAACTTGCGCTAAAACTTTGGCTAGATATTAACTTAGTTGTAGTAAGATTCAATTATTAAATTACGTATTGTTTAAACTGTTTGTATTCTTATTTTCCACGCCAGTGTGTGGTCCTTCAAGTTGAAATACTTTCATGCCATACATATGTCTGTTGTACGACACTGGTTCTAACATAGGCCTTCTCTATTAGCACAAATATTATTATTTATGACCATACCTCGTATATAATTTTAAGCTCTAAACACTGTTTTCATTAATAATCATTGGTGTCATAGAAACGTGCGCTCTTGCTTACTAAACTAATTATCTTTTATATAAAAGCTGTGAACCCCTGTGACAGTGCCTGTTTCTCGAAATGCGGAAATTGTGTCTCCGATACGAACTAGATAGAAGAGATTAATGAATATAAATGTGTTTATATGCTTTGTGTACTCCTAAGTTGTTATTTTTTTTTGAAGTGACAAAATAAGAGAAATTGGACCTTTATTGTTTTTGTGCATGATATGAGAGAGTAGTAATTATGTCATTGATGGAATGGTATTTAATAAGCAACTTAGAATATTTTATTTAATAAAATACGAATTAAATTTTTATTACTTATTTAGTATAATATTATAATAGGCGAGTCTTGTACAGTTGGCGCCGTTTCTTGAATCCTAATTTCCAGCCTTTGACAGAAAATAATATTAAGTTTTTAAAGTTCTGGCGGTCATTATATCTTCGACATCTTGTCGGCAACACCGTCTCGTCCTACCTCGTTTTCTTTTAATGGGCAAAGTCGATTTTTCTATCTTTTTTGGCAATCTATTTTCAGGTATTCTTTTCAGGTTACCAGTTTAGTCTTTTGGCTTGGACAGTGTCTATTATATCTAGGTCAATTTTCATTTCGCTCCCAATGTCTGCATTCTTCACCCTATCAAGTCTAGTGAGCCAGCAACATTGTCTCCAATAGTCCATTTCCATGGCCTTCATTTTTGATACGTTTGATTTATTTCCCAGAGTTCGGCGACGCACAAACCGATGCTTTCTTATATTGTTTTATAAATTCTTCTTTTATTTTATTTGGTTTTTTTATTATTCCATTTATGGAATCTCTGTAAACGAAAGAATAGTAAATAACATAAGATTCGCTAATGACACCGTTATAATGGCAGACACCCTGGAATCGCTACAAGAATTGGTAAATAGAATTAACGATTATTGCATTAGATACGGACTAAAAATAAATAAGAGAAAAACTAAATTTACAATTGTCTCAAAAACGCAACATGGAAATCAAAGAATAATGATAGAGCAAACCCAAATAGAAAAAGTAGAGACACACAAATATCTGGAAACTTGGGTTGATGACAAAAATGACCAAAGCAGAGAAATCAAAGTCCGAAATGAAACTGCAAGGCAAGCATTTGTGAAAATGAAGACAATGCTTACCAACAGAGACCTTCAGTTGCATCTCAGATTGAGGGCTCTAAGATACTACATATTTTCTACCTTACTATACGGAATGGAAGCTTGGACATTGAAGAAACAATACATAAGAAAATAGAAGCGTTCGAAATGTGGTGTTACAGAAGAATATTAAAAATTCAGTGTGTTCAAAGGATTACCAATGCTGAGGTACTACGACGTCTAAATAAGGAGTTAGAAATTATGAACAGCATAAAAAGAAGAAAACTAGAGTATTTGGGTCACATAACCAGAGGAGAAAAATATGAGCTGCTGAGAATTATTATGCAAGGAAGGATCCAAGGAAGAAGAAGCATAGGAAGAAGACGTATCTCCTGGCTGAGAATCCTTAGAGAATGGTTTAACTGTAGTTCACTAAAAAGTAGCAGCCAACGAAGTGACCATAGCCGTTATGATATCCAACCTCCGATAGGAGATGGAACTTTAAGAAGAAGCAGAGCTTGCCATAATTACGGTGTCATCTGCATATCTCATGTTGTTAATAGATCTTCCGTTAATTATTATTCCTTCACTTTGAGATAGTAATACTTCTTCAAAAATGGCTTCACTATATACATTAAATAGTAATGGGGACATAATACATCCCTGCCTAACTCCTCTCTTGATTTCAATTTCTGGACTGGGTTCGTTATCTATTACGATTTGTGCTCTTTGATTCCAGTAGAGGTTTGTTATTATTCGTAAGTCCCTATGATCTATGTTTTTTGTCTTTAGAATTTGGACTAATTTTTCATGTCTTACTTTGTCAAATGCTTTTTCAAAATCAACGTAACAAACATGCACATCAACATTCATATCCATGTATCTTTTGTCCTCGACGCATCAGGGAATTTGGATATCGGTTAAAATACTTGGGAATTCCAAGGTTGGCCAAATCCAAATTTCTAATTGATTCGATGCAGGGAAATTCCACTTTCGCTACGTAAAACAAAGGGTTTGTTTTACATAAAAGCAGGTAGATTTTCTCTCATCGGTTAGTCGAGCTTGCCTCTTCTACTGTAGACCTAGTCGGTGCTATTATTGTTCCTACTAAGTTATTGTTTTATTTCTGATTTCTTATATACCATTTTTATTTTAGCATTATTGTATATTCAGACCTTTTCAGGTTAGAATATTACTTTGATCTATATTTGTTCATATACTGATTGTTTGATATTTTAATTGGTTATTTTGATTGTTTATTTTTCTTGTATTTTGTGTCTAAGTTGTTCTTCCGTAAGTTAAGAACACTTAGAAATATTTATCTTGCTTTTTCTATTTTATATTTTGATTTGTACTTTGTCTAAGTAGTTCTTTCCGGTAAGTCAAAGAACTCTTAGAAATATTTCTCTGAATATTTGACTTGTTATTTTAATTGTTTGTCTAAGCCGTTCTTTTCCGGTAAGTCAAAGAACTCTTAGAAATATTTTCATAATCATTGTTGCATTATTATTTCCGATATTTTATCTAAGATATTTTCTTTCTTAAGTTAAGAAAATACTTAATACATTTGTTTCTTTCATTTTCTATTTTTCCACTCTAAGTCGTTTCTTCCGTAAGTCAAGAAACACTTAGAAATATTTCCATATTTTACTCTCACATTTACATATTTCATTTATCTATATTTCTGTCCTAAGTTGTTTCTTCCGTAAGTCAAGAAACACTTAGAAACATTTTTTTCTTTGCATTATATTTTTATACCATTTAATTTAATTGTTTACTAAGTTATCCCTTCCGTAAGTCAAGGAATACTTAGATCATTTTTACCTATCTGTTTTCCATTTTTGCTCTGTTACTTTGTAACTGTTCCTTGGAACCGTTACCTATAACAGATATTTGTCACTGGAACTGTTATTTATAACAGCGGTAGTATTTAACCTTTCTACCAGCGACAAACCAAAGATGGTGAATACCCGATCCAATTCCGGGGATAGGAAGAAGCCCGAAGAGCCGGCGATGGGTCCTACAGGCCCAAATGCCCCCTCTCGGCAACATGGCGCCCAACCCACTAAAACCGAATCCACGACCCCAGGACCGTCTTCGAGCCAGCCTTCCACAGCTGACTTCATCTCTGCCCTTATGCAAGCGATGACGGCCCTATCGACCACTCAAGGCACCACACCCCAGATGCCTCATCCTGAGCCACCGAAGCCCAGGATTTCATATATGAAGCCCCCTCAGTTCTCAGGCCGGGACACTGAAAACCCTCTCAGCTTTCTAACCAAAGCCGAGAACTTCTTGACAAAATACGACGTGGACGAGGACAATTGGATAGATTACCTCATCGACAACTCACTCCACGGCGACGCGAAGAAATGGGCCCAGAAGTTTTCCCACACAGACCTACCGTACGACACCTTCCGAGACCGTCTCCTGAGGAAGTACAACGACCCCGCTTTGCTCTCAGCCCTCACGTCGAAACTTCATGGAGAACATCAACGGAAGGATGAACCCACGGAGGACTTTATCAACGGTAAAGCAGCCTTATTCAGACGTCTCGCACCATACACCCCTGAGGACCAGAGGTGTATCACCATCGTAAACCAACTGAGACCCGACATCGCGATCTGCCTACGAGTGAACATTCCAAAGACCGAGGAGGACCTCCTAACAATAGCCCAAGGAATGGAAGCTGATACCCGCCGGAACACCGTCGCTAACAAACCCCAACATCAATCCCAGCAACAATCCCGACAGCGACAGCACTACCGTCCCCCACGTCAAAACAACACACCACGCCACCCTGAAGCGATCGAGGAATGGAGGAACCCCAACAGACAGTCCAGGATGCCACCGATGAGCCAACCACCACCTCCACTACCTCAGAACCAGGGAAACGCCAACAGGGGCGCCAACTAAACCCTGTTGTGAAGATGGTGCCCCAACTGAACCCGATTCAGACACGACCCTCGACGACAGGCCTCCCCCAACTCCATGGAAGGATCAACGGACAACGTGTGAAGATCTTAGTCGACACCGGTGCATCTGGGAACTTCATTCACCAGAGATTGATCCAGATACGGGACCTGCAACGAGGATCAGGATTGGTTCAGCTGGCGTGCACGGGCAGCACGTCCCGCACCCTAGGGACTGCTGAAGTCAAGATTAACATCGAGACTCTGGATTCAACCGTCAACTGCGTGGTTATGGAGGACTTGAACCACGACGTTGTGTTGGGGATGCCTTGGTTGGAACAGGAAGAGGCCAATGTAGACATACCACGTAAATGTCTACACGTCGGTACCACCTGCAGAACCACCATTTACTGGAAGAACCCAGCAAAAAGGCAATCCAGGACGCAGCGGCTGGAACCCCATCAAGCTCCATCCTTCGCTTTGCAACAAGTTGAAAAGTTGATTCAAGAGTACGATGACGTTTTCGACGACCGTCTACGTCAGCCGACCACCAAGGCCACCGAAATGAAAATCGAAGTGACCGACGCCACGCCTATCAACGTTAAGCCCTATAAATATTCTACGGAGAAGAAGCAGATAATGGCCAAGGAGGTGAGAGAGATGCTAGCCGCAGGAGTCATCCGCCCCAGCAAATCTCCTTACAATAGCCCGGTGGTTATTGTAACCAAGAAGGATGGCACCCCCCGTTTCTGCGTAGACTATAGGAAGCTTAACAACGTGACCATCGACGAAGCCTCCAGCATGCCACCAATCCACGACTCCATCAAAGAGATTGGCACGGCTCAGATCTTCACCACCTTAGATCTGAAGAGTGGATTTTGGCAAGTCCCACTGCACAAGGACTCCAGCCCGAAGACAGCGTTCAGCCTGCCTGACGGGTCCTCATACGAATTTACAGTGATGCCCTTCGGCCTCAAGAACGGACCAGCTGTGTTCCAGAAGCTCGTGACTTCAGTCTTCGCAGGATACATCGATGTTTTCATCAAGGTATACATGGATGATATTATCATCTATTCAGAAGACTGGACCCAACACCAGAACCACCTCCGCCTGGTTCTAGAGAGACTTCGGACACACGGACTATGGGCATCCCTAAAAAAGTGTAAATTCGCAGCAGACGAACTGGAGTACCTAGGACACAAAATCACCTCTGCCAACACCCAACCTCTGGAGAAGCATGTGGAGAAAATCAAAGGCTTCGACACTCCACGGACGATGAAGCAACTGCGAAGCTTCATCGGGACAGCCAACTGGTTAAGGGATTTCATCCCTCGATTTTCGGACATCATAACACCCTTGACGGACCTCACCAAGGGTAATAAGAGACGGATGCACTGGAACGACGCCGCAGAATCCGCCTTCCAACGTCTCAAGATCGAAATCGAGGGAGATCTCCTACTCCACCGACCAGACGCGTCCAAACCCTTCTGCCTCCAGACGGATGCCTCCGATGTCGGCATGGGCGCAGTCCTGTTCCAAGGAACCCAAGAAAACAAGAGAGTCATCGCATATGCCTCCACGAAGTTAAAACCAGCAGAAACCCGTTACCATATTAACGAGAAAGAGTGCCTCGCATTAGTTTGGGCACTCAAGAGGTACAAGCACTTCCTCCAGGATCAGCACTTCACGCTGTACACCGACAGTCAGGCTCTCCTGTGGCTCCATCGGTTCAAGGAAGACAAGGCCAAACTATCCCGATGGGCCTTGCTACTTCAGGAGTTCAACTTCACCGTGATACATATCCCAGGGAAGGAGAACGAACTCCCTGACCACTTGTCCAGGAACCCAACCACGGAGAGAGAAGAAGAAGCTGACCAAGACGAGGAAGTGGTGCGACTTAGCTGGCCTACAATGGACGTGGAGGAAGACGAGTCCTTTCCTCTACTATGTATGATGGAGGACGTCGACGAGGATGAAGACATCAACCCGATCCTAGATGATCTGGTTGACCTACCACTCCAGGATAAAATCCGGAGAAGCCACCAGACACACCACGGTATGCAGCGGTTTCGGAGACGCTACCTAGAGATCTCCGGACGTGGACCACGGAACGAAGTCGAAGAAAACCTTCTCCGTGAATTCACACTAGTCGATAACGCCGCTTACTACAACGCTGGACCAGACCACAGGACGCTGATAGTACCCCCATCCCTCCGGAAGGACGTGATGAAAGTCTATCACGACTCAGAGGAGGCCAACCACCCAGGACAAGACGAGACCATCCGGGCCATTAAAAATATCTATTACTGGCCCACATTATCAAAGGATGTTCGCGCCTACGTCAAGTCCTGCCTGACCTGCTTGAGGACCAAAGCTGCTCCACGACAACCAGCAGCTCCTGTGATGCCCAGGGAACCCGCCAACCCCTGGGAGAGAGTGTCCTTCGACATTTTGGGACCATATCCACCAGCCAGAGGAACACGCAACCGCTACATCCTCTTGGCGACAGATTGCTTGAGCAACTGGGTGGAATATCGATGCGTCCAATCTACAAAAAGCCGGGACATCATCCAGTTCCTCCAGGAGGAAATCTGCGGCCGCTGGGGGATACCTACCACCCTCATCACGGACAACGCAGCCCAATTTCGGACAGATGCATGGGAGAGATTCTTGAGACGGCACAACATCAAAGCCGAATTTAGCCCTATCTTCCACCAGAGGGCCAACCCGGTTGAACGCCGAGCTCAGGAGCTCAAAAAGGGACTCCGCGCCCGATGCAAAACTGCAAATGATCCGAAATGGGAATCCTACCTGGCTGACATCATGTTCAGCCTAAGGACACGGAGGAACGAGGCCACCCAGGAAACACCCGCTGAACTTCTGCTAGGCTATCTGCCACGGCGCGCAGAAGAAACACAGCGTGAGCATCGTCTGGCAAACACCGCAGCCAGACGAGACGAAAGGGTTGCCAGAGCGGTTCAAAAGGCCACTGTATATGCGAGGAACATGTTTCCTGACAACCCTAACGCTCCACCCGCCAGGAGGTTCATTGAAGGAGAGCAGGTCATGGTGAGGAACCACGTCCGAGGGAACTTCGGACCGACATGGACGGGACCACACACGATCCTGAAGGTGCTAGGCGATCATACCTATGAGATACACCGCGACCGGGACGTGAATAGGACCATCCATGTAGATGACATCCGCGCTGCTCCTCCACCTAGGGACGAACCTCCAGAGCAGGATTAAGGTTTATTACGACACGTGTAGATATCAAGGTGAACTGAGTAACCTTATATCTTCACGACGTCGTAAGACCTTCCTCAGGGTGAATTAAGTAGCCCTGCCAGAACAGCTGAGGATAACGGGGCCCTGTTACGAAACGTTACAGACACCAGGGTGAATCGAGTAACTCTACGTGTTCTGAAACGTCGTAAGGCCCCAGCCGGGTGAATTAAGTAGCCTGGCTGAAACACCTGGACCACCTGGACCACCGGGACCACCTGGGCCATCTGGATATTATAATAGTTAAGTGTAACATATCTTAGTCGCTAGCGTAAGTTTGAATTGTATTTCTTTGTATTTCTTTGTATTATATTTCTTTTTTTTAGGTTAAGGACTTTTTGTATTATTGTATTGTTTGATTTTTTTTTATTAATAAATTTTTTTAGCACCGTTAGGTCTTTCAGAGGAGGGGGGATGTCCTCGACGCATCAGGGAATTTGGATATCGGTTAAAATACTTGGGAATTCCAAGGTTGGCCAAATCCAAATTTCTAATTGATTCGATGCAGGGAAATTCCACTTTCGCTACGTAAAACAAAGGATTTGTTTTACATAAAAGCAGGTAGATTTTCTCTCATCGGTTAGTCGAGCTTGCCTCTTCTACTGTAGACCTAGTCGGTGCTATTATTGTTCCTACTAAGTTATTGTTTTATTTCTGATTTCTTATATACCATTTTTATTTTAGCATTATTGTATATTCAGACCTTTTCAGGTTAGAATATTACTTTGATCTATATTTGTTCATATACTGATTGTTTGATATTTTAATTGGTTATTTTGATTGTTTATTTTTCTTGTATTTTGTGTCTAAGTTGTTCTTCCGTAAGTTAAGAACACTTAGAAATATTTATCTTGCTTTTTCTATTTTATATTTTGATTTGTACTTTGTCTAAGTAGTTCTTTCCGGTAAGTCAAAGAACTCTTAGAAATATTTCTCTGAATATTTGACTTGTTATTTTAATTGTTTGTCTAAGCCGTTCTTTTCCGGTAAGTCAAAGAACTCTTAGAAATATTTTCATAATCATTGTTGCATTATTATTTCCGATATTTTATCTAAGATATTATCTTTCTTAAGTTAAGAAAATACTTAATACATTTGTTTCTTTCATTTTCTATTTTTCCACTCTAAGTCGTTTCTTCCGTAAGTCAAGAAACACTTAGAAATATTTCCATATTTTACTCTCACATTTACATATTTCATTTATCTATATTTCTGTCCTAAGTTGTTTCTTCCGTAAGTCAAGAAACACTTAGAAACATTTTTTTCTTTGCATTATATTTTTATACCATTTAATTTAATTGTTTACTAAGTTATCCCTTCCGTAAGTCAAGGAATACTTAGATCATTTTTACCTATCTGTTTTCCATTTTTGCTCTGTTACTTTGTAACTGTTCCTTGGAACCGTTACCTATAACAGATATTTGTCACTGGAACTGTTATTTATAACAGCGGTAGTATTTAACCTTTCTACCAGCGACAAACCAAAGATGGTGAATACCCGATCCAATTCCGGGGATAGGAAGAAGCCCGAAGAGCCGGCGATGGGTCCTACAGGCCCAAATGCCCTCTCTCGGCAACACTTTGAGCTAACACATTAAAAGCAAATAACGCTTCTCTGGTTCCTAGTTCGTTTCTTAACCCAAACTTACTATCATCTATTCTTTCTTCTAGTTTTTTATTTATACGACCATGTATTATTTTCAGGAATAATTTGAGAATGTGACTTATTAGTGATATTATTCTGTATTCACTGCAATATTTAGCGTTTGTATTTTTAGGGATAGCACAAAAGGTGGAGAGTAACCATTGTTTCGGTATGTGTCCTGTTTTGTATACTGAGTTAAATAAGTCTACTATAATGTCTAAGGTTTCATCATTTATGCATTTTAAGGTTTCTATAGGGATTTGGTCTGGACCTACTGCTTTATCATTTTTGCTATTTTTGAATGCCATTTTAAGTTCCTCTTTTAATATCTTTAAAACCATATCCTCTTTTACTTCTATCTCCATCTGTTCTGTTCTATTGTCTTTGAACAGTTCATTGATGTATTCTGTCCATCTCTTTAATTTGTTGTTAGTATTCAACACAAGTTTCCCATTTGCATCTTCAGTATTCCCGGTTTTTTTGTTCTATTGTTGTAAGTTAATTCTTTAATTTTTTTATATGTGTTAAAACTATCATGTCTTTTCTGGAATTTTTCTATCCTAAAAAGTTTCCAAATAGAGTAATTGTATCATCTAGGCAGTGAGACTTTTGAATTTGTGTAGTTCCCTTTTAAGCAAACGAGTAATAGTTCAGTTTTGTCCTTAGAAGATCTGGAAGTTTGCCACTGTTCATAGTTTTCTCTTTTCGTTGATAAGTTTTTATATGATGTGGATATGGTGCACAGTCATTATTCTGATTTAGATCTGGAGTTGCTCTCCAAGCTGCCTGTTGAATGATTGATGTACGGTGATGGATGCTTCCCCAATATTTTCATTTGTCTTAAGAGGAATATTTAAATTAATTGCATTTTGAATATTAACTCTAAACAGACTTCAATTTGTTTTATGATTTGAAAAGGTGGGTTTATTTGTATTATATATATGTTTCATCACATCAATAAATATGGGACAATGGTCCGATAAAAGGTCAAAGGAAGGTTTAATATCTAAAAAGTTGTTACTAATTCCTAGACTTCGGCAAATATGCATATTGCATATTTTGCATATTGTGCATATTTTATGCAAATATTTCATATTTTGGCATATTTGTATAAAAGTTTGCATAAAGTGCATAAAAGTTCAGATTTTTATACTGTATTTGAAAATTTTTAAACATACCAATTTATTTCAATTCTTGTATAAAATTTCGTAGTCATTTTAATCAAGAAATGATCTAAGTACGTAATCTCTAATGGTACAAAACATTTACAATTTCAAAAAAGATCAATTTAAGTAGCCCTCAACATTCTTAGAAAGTCTCGGTCACTGAGGCATTCAGTTATTGGATAATCGCTAAGGGTTCGCTCATTTGCATTTTATGATCTAATCCCCAAATCTATCTACAATTTATTGTATCTTAACAGCAGGTAAACGGCTAATAGTTTTGTTCCTAATTTAGGGATTTTCCAAAATCTCCCAGTTTATTGAATTAGGTACCTAAACATTTCTAATTTGATGCTCAGATTTGTAAATCATTTTTGTTTTGATATTCAAAGCGTAAACACTCGTTGTGCGTAACAAAAAGGAAGATTGTGATTTTATAATGTCTAAAACAACCAGTGCTTCAACTTGGATTAAACCTTATAAAGAGCTGTCTATGGATATGGGAAAAATCTACTGTTCAGTCTGTGGCAAAATATTGTAAGTATCTAATATTTTCTATTAAATATCTAGTATTTCATACATACAGGGTGTTTCCAAATGACACTTACAACGTTTGACTCTAGATACTTCTCGAAAAATTGAACAAAACGATATAGTTAATGAGGGGTCAAACTTATTTACTTTTCGAGATACAGGGTGTTAAAATTAAAAAAAATTAAATTCTTTTAGTTAATAACAACAATAACTTTAAAACCAATAAACGTATTTACTTGAAATTTAGTACTCGTAGGTTGTTTTTAAATGAAAAATAGCTTCCTTTAGTGAGAAAAAATTGTCCATGGTACAATACAATGGTGTGTATTTAGAAAAATTTTTCACCTTTACTTTTTTTTATGAAGTCAGCTATTCTAAAACACAATTATTTTTATTGTAATTGAATTAACAAAAAAAAACTTTTGTTGAATTTTAAAATAAGTTATATGATGTACTAATGGTTAGTAACAAGAACTAATTTGTGGATTAATACTGCATTTAAAACACTTAGCGAGTGTTTTTTTTTTCAAACCAGTTATTTGATTAACCAAAAACACCTTGTATATTTTTATATTTTAAAGGTTGGGTTAAAATAAAGGTTTTTATTTTTGTTTATAGATAGCATGTGAGAAGAAATTTCAGATAGACCAACATGTGAGAACTGCTTCACACATTGCAAAAAAAGGAAAAATAGGAGGAAAACATCAAACTTCAATGGCTAAATGTTTCCAATCTACTTAAAAAAAATTAGATGAGCAAGAAACTTTTAATGAAGACTTGTGTCGCGCATTAGTGTCTGCAAACATACCGCTTTCAAAATTAGCAAATGTAAATTTTAGTTCGTTTCTAAAAAAATATTGCAAACTTAATATTCCAAGTGATCGGTCTCTAAGAAGAAATAATGTGAACGGGCTATACTCGTCGGTGTTAATTAATATTAAGGAAGAAATTGCAGATAATTATTTTTACATATCTGTAGACGAAACCACTGATTCCTCAGGAAAGTATATTGCTCATTTATTGATTGGTGTTCTTAAAGAAGATACCTTACCAAAACCTCATCTTATTTCATGCCAGTAACTTGAGAAAACAAATGCTTTAACAATTTCGCGTTTTATACAAGAAACATTAGCAACTTTTTTTCTTCCGACAACTATTCCTTCTAATAAATTACTGCTTATTTTATCGGATGCTGCTCCTTATATGGTGAGAGCAGGACAAAATTTAAAAATATTTTTCCCAGATTTAATACATGTTACTTGTGTAGCGCATGGATTAAACAGAGTTGCAGAGGAAATACGAAAAAAGTTTCCTCTTGTAAATACCATGATATCCAGTGTCAAAAAAGTATTTCTTAAATCTCCTATAAGAATTCAACTTTATAAAGAAATGATTCATTCTAACATTCCTCTTCCACCACAACCTATGTTAACGCGATGGGGAACATGGTTAGAAGCAGATAATTTTTATGCAGATCATTTTGTTAAAATAAAGAACATAATTGATACGTTAACAGATGAAAGTTCCCAATCTCTTTTGGATTCTAAACAAACTTTTCAGAGTAACTTGCTTCAACAAGAACTTTCATTTATAAAATCAAATTTTAGTTTTGTTCAAAAAACAATTACTCAGTTAGAATCACCAAAACTGTCATTGTTCGAAAGTACAGCATTAATAAAAGAATTTGCGTCATGTTGTCGGAACGTTAGAGGTAATATTGAAAAAGATATTTTAAAAAAATTTGAAGCTACTATGGAAAAAAATAAAGGTTACCATATTCTTTCTGAAGTAGTCAGTGTTCTAGCTGGAAATATTTCGGAAACAATTAATTTAGAACCAAATGTTTTGGTTAGTTTGAAAAATGCTCCCGTTACATCAGTTGATGTTGAACGAAGTTTTTCCATATATAAATATATGTACTCAGACAGAAGCCACAAGTTTTTGTTAGAAAATTTTGAACACCACTTGGTCATTTATTGTTACCATAATTCTAAATAAGTTTATTCATACTTAAAAATGATGTAG
Organism: Diabrotica undecimpunctata; assembly: GCF_040954645.1. Taxonomy (NCBI): domain Eukaryota; kingdom Metazoa; phylum Arthropoda; class Insecta; order Coleoptera; family Chrysomelidae; genus Diabrotica; species Diabrotica undecimpunctata. Next base: position 35,353,133 of record NC_092811.1, on the reverse strand, counting down.
TTACTTAAAATAAATGTAAATCTTAATGAATAGTAGGAAATATTTAGTTATGTACACTTTTTTTTTTAAATAAAATTGTTACTATTTTACGATTTTTTTATTTATTTGTATGCATATTTTGTAAAATATTTGCATATTTTCGGGTAAACACGTGCATATTTATGCGCATATTTTCTACATTTTTATTTGCATATTTGCCGAAGTCTACTAATTCCTTTTATGACAGCAAAATCGATGATATCGGGTATTTTATTTTTATCTGTAGGCCAGTAGGTTGGTTCTCCAGTAGAAGTTGGAGTCAAATTATTGTCTTCAAACTTTTTTTTAAGTTCTCTATAATTTTCTCTTTATACATTTTTTTTAAGTTATCAATCTTAAACCCCATCTTGTATGTCTTGCAATAAAATCACCTATGTTGGAATTTTAAATGAATTATATTTTAACACTTTAACCTAAAATGTTTATACTTTTTTTTGTTTCAGAACTACGCTGCTTGTATCGCGTTGGAATCTAAAGCCGTATGTATTTAGTCTTCATTAAAGCCTTTATTTTTTATACAAAATAGTCAAACATAGTATAATCTAATAGTTTGTTTACTAATAGTAATAGTAATACAATGTTGCATTAGAAGACGAACATTTATAATGGAAACTTGATAAAAAATTATACTCCAATAGTTAGGAACAGTACAACTGAATCATACAAACAAGCTTAATTTTAATCAGAATGTCAATTTTAGGGTCCCAGTAAAATGGCAAAAAAATTTTTAAAGTAAATAGTACTTAGTTGATGTTGTAATGAGATTTACTGTAATTCACATATTAATATTGGCTACGCGTTGCTAAAATTTCATCTGCTAATACAAGTATACCGACTTACCATCTCCACATTATGTTATCCACTTCCTTAATTTCATTGTTTGCTCTTTTTATAATAATTACTGTCCTTGCCTATGACGATATCGGTCTATTAGTAAGTCAGTTTTGTCATGTCGGGGACACACTACGTGTGTCCCCGATTCTGATTAAAAACAATTACAATTAGAACAATTACGAAATGTAAAATATTATTTAGTGAATAATTGTAAATTATAATATCTTATAATATCACATTTGAAGAAACAATTTTATTGGCATTTTTTTCTGTAAAATGAACCATTCTCTCAAAAACAAGTGTTTTTAAGAGACCTCAAAAAGACTTGAAATGACCAGCGTTTTTGAGTGCAGATTTCGTATGCAATTTTTGTATTTTGTCTCAAATGAAATCTGTTTCTGTAAAGCTGTTAAATAAATACAGTTGCGCGATTTTTGCGATTTTTATGATTCTCATGAGATGAGTAATTTTTATCCCTTCCATTGATAGGTTACTATGGAATTTTTATTGCTAGAGACTCATCTTCAAAACTCATAGAATGAAATTTTAGTTTTAGCAGCAAATATGGAGCATTTGAAGTGGCTAACTACACTGAATTTAAAATTTTACATAACTAACTATTTAAGAAGAAGTTAGTTTAAATTCTTATATAAAATGTTTTATACAATCTACTATTACAGTGGTAGTTCATTTAAACATAAATGTTTAACAACTTCACGTGTACTTACTTTTTCCGCTTCGCTTAAACTCGAGTAAATATGATGAAATTGTAAGGAAAATAGTAGAAGCAGTTTTATTTTCCCATAAAAATAGTTATATATACTGATCTATACCATTTACCATCAGATATTAACTTTTATTAGTTGTATATAAAGTGTTTTGAAAAATGTGATTTTTACTCGAGAGTAAAATATTTTATTTTTGACATTGCAAATTAATATAAACGAAATATGTTTAGAATTAAAAATAATAATTATATTAAATATATAATTATAAACAAAAAGAGAAATCAAACGATTTCTACTGTGCTTTCTAAAACTTGCAAAGCAAACAGCTTGATAAATTACTCGGCAAGGGAATCTAAAATTGCATTCCACAAGCCGTTCATCCTAGTCAAAATTCGTAGTGAATTCAGTTTCTCGTACTTCCAACGAAGTAAATAACAAAACAGAATGACGGTATTGGATTTTTGTTTTGATACAGGGAGCGACAGCCGCTTATACGTATTTCGACCTTCTTTCTTACTCTGTGAGTAGTGGCTATACGCTCTGAGGACACCTAAAGAGGTCGAAATACGTATAAGCGGCTGTCGCTGCCCTGTATCAAAACAAAAATCTAATACCGTCAATATGTTATATAATTATAAATATTTATTATATGAGCTGTGAGCCTATATATATATATATATATATATATATATATATATATATATATATATATATATATATATATATATATATATATATATTGTTATTTTTTCAGATTAACACTGATATGGTTATGAACAAGGCACTGTTGGATCTATTAATGCCCCAGAAAATTATGGAAGACGAATTTATCGGTTATTTATTGTGTGCTAAACATTTTAGACAATACAGTAAGTATAGACATAGAATAGGAAAATTTAGCAAAAATTCTCCAAGGCGAGGGTTTTATATCTCGGTACCTCATTTTTGAGGCGTTTCTCTATACACTACCTTTGAAGGCTCTGGATACTAGACTAGTAAACCTGGCACTAACCCGGTAATATCAATGCCAATGTCTTGATGTTTTTTTCTGTGTTTTTTATTAAGTTTATATTTAAAGAGTTTCTGAAACCGTTTTCTTGTGGCATGTTCAAGTTTAATATTTTACTTATTTTTATTTTATTTATATCGAATAACGAAGACGTTTGAGATTTATATATAATTACTTTTACAATTATTCTATTATGACGGGAGAGATTTATTTTCAATCCAGAGCTTCTGCTTAAGGCGCTCTGATGAGACCTAATAAGGTCGAAATACGTCTAAGCGGATAGCAGGAGCTCTGCATCGAAATTAAATCTGAAACGTCTTTTTGCTTTATTTATTTGCTCAAGGTCGTGAAAACATGAAACCAATTCACGAAGAATTTTTGTTGTGGTGGATCGGCAGATCGTGGAATGCAAATTGTAGTTTGTTGAAAGGTAGATGCCCTTGTCAGCTAATTTTTTAGCTGTCTGCTTTGTATTTTGTAGAAGGCGCACTAGGCAATTGTTTGAATTTTAGTTTCGCCAAGTAAGAAATCTCCGAATTTCAACTGTGAAGAATATTTTAAAAGAATGAGTTATTTTTAAAATCTATAGTTGTTTGGTGGGGTGTATATTTAATGAATGCTTTACTTGGGCTCTACCTTGTAGGCAAGTACCTATTTATTTAGTTGAAGATTCCAAGGGTAATGTTTGTACCCTCATGATCACATCAAATTCTATTTTTTCTGTGTGTATATGTGTTATGTGTTTATGCATTTTATGTATAAGTATGGTGTGCTTGTGTATTATGTGTAATTATAAAGCGGAGAACACACCTAAGCGATCACGAAGCGATGGCGTTCACGATGGTCACCGCGATTCGACTCGTCAGAAACGAACAAGTAAATCAGCACATACTTGTTGAGACTGCTGGTGATCAAAGGAATTTGTGCAGCGTTCTGACGACAATCATGGCAATATAATTAGTTTAGCGTTCAGAACGCAGCAGTTTACGTTTATCGCTGGTCACGTCGATGTAAATAAAAATGGGTATGGAAAAACTTATTGAAATTGTTAAAAAATATGATATATTGTTCGACCTGTCCTACTCGAATTAAAAAAACGTACGTATTAAAAATAAAATTATTCTGTAGCATCAAATGATTTTCAAAAATTTGTTTGTTGTTTGGTGATTTTTTGCGATCCGATCTAAAATTTTATACAAACTTTCAAAATTTATTCTAAAATATGTATGGAAACGGTGCTTATCTTTACGAAGTTCTGGGTACAATTTATGAAATTCTCCTTGTTGCTTGCCCTCAGGTTAATGTAATGCACCTAAACATCTTCCTCTTTTCTGCAAAATAACCTGCATACATATCTACATTTGTAAATGGAAAAAATAGAACGCATACGCATATCTTTTATTAACTTTTTGTAATGCTTATTTTTTTTTAAATAAACACATTTTATAAACTATATTTTCATCTGTATTATTTATACTATTGAAATCGCAGGTCGCTATCGCTCCCATGTGTTCGCTTTCTACAGCATTTAGGATCGCCATAACTATCGTGGACGCGACCGCGATCGTGGTCGCTTAAGGCGCGTTTTCACGGGTCGATCTGGATTGAACGATTTAGGTCGATTATGAAATCGAAAGCAAATTAAGTATGTAAACCATAAATCGACTTGGCCGTTCGGCGGAGTGAGTCGATTCGACGGAAGTAGAAAGACTGTCTACTTTTGATGGGCGATTGTCGCCGAATCGATGACGAACGACTGAAATCGAATGTGGTAAACATCTGGTCGAACGAAAACACAACGTGCAGAAAGCCGAGTAGAGTACTTCTAACGTGTATGCAGTTGTTGTTTTTAGTGCGATAAGCTGTAATTTTGGGAAAAAATGAGTGAAAATGGTCAGATGCAGACATGGCAAGATTTTTGGATGCTTAATAAAACTATGATGTATTATGGAATCCACAAACTGAGCTTTATAGCAATCTACAAGCGGGGCGAGCAGCATTGAAAGCAATTCTACAACATATGAATAAACCGAATATGTCTGAAAATTACTTGAAAAATAAAATAAAAAATATTCCAACAACATACAAATTGCGCAACAAATTAATTGCACACCTACAATAATAATTTCAAGTGATGTCGTTTTATACCACAATTAATTCAACATTTGTCGCCTATCGTGTAAACCTTTTTGCTTTCCACACAGATCGAATTATGGTCGAACGATCCAAATCGTTCAACCTAGATCGACCCGTGAAAACGCGCCTTAAGACTTCTTTCAGACGGACGACATTTTGTCGTTGTCGTGCAGTGTCGTGTCGTTAAAAAAAGTTTGGCTTCTTTCACACGGACGACATTTTGTCGTTGTCCTCCTAAGGTACGGAGGACCAGATCTCACCAAACAACTACTAAAACTAATTCAAAAAATAATGGAACAAAACAGAATTCCTCAAGAATGGAGATCAAGCATCCTAATACCTCTCTTCAAAAAGGGAGACAAATCGGACCCGGCAAATTACAGAGGAATTAATTTATTAAACACAACACTCAAATTAACAACCAAAGTGATAACAAATAAATTGAATGAAATGATAACACTAGCAGAAGAACAACAAGGTTTTAGGTCGGGAAGATCATGCACCGACGCTATATTTATAATGAGGCAAGTGCAAGAGAAGTCATTAGAATACAACAAACCGGCATATCTATGTTTCGTGGACCTTAAAAAGACATTTGACCAGGTCAACTTAAAAGACGTTATCCACTTAGTCCTCTATTGTTCAACCTGATTATGGATGAAATAATAAAAAAAGTAAGAACTAAAAAAGGATACCAAATGGAAGAACAACAACTTAAAATAATCTGCTATACAGAAGACGCAATACTACTCTCTCAAAGTGAAGATGATTTACAACATATTCTGCACCAATTTAATATAACCGCCAGAAAATTTAACATGTTAATTTCCCCAACAAAGACAAAATGCATGGTTAAAACAGCAAATTTACTAAGATGTAAATTGGAGGTCAGATCTTAGAACAAGTGATGGAGTTTAAATATCTAGGCATCACATTATCTAGCTACGGAAAGCTTAAAACCGAGGTGGAAGATCAAGTGAATAGAGCAAACAGATCCGCAGGCTGCCTAAACGAAACAATATGGAGAAATAAAAATATCGGGAAAGAAACGAAACGCAGAATTTACAAAACAGTCATCAGATCAATAATGACATACGCGGCAGAAACAAGACCTGACACAGAGAGGACAAAAAGGAGGTTAGAAACAGCAGAGATGAAAACACTTAGAAAAATTGATGGTAAGACACTATGAGACAGAGTTAGAAGTACAGATATACGACATAGATGCAAGGTGGAGAACATCAAAAACTGGGTAAAAAATAGAAGAGTAGAATGGAACGATCATATAAGCCGAATGACAACAAATGGAGTAGTAAAGACGGCAAGAGACGGTTCCCCAATAGGAAGACGATCAGTAGGAAGACCACGCAAACGATGGAATGACAACTTACTGGAGGCACATTGAAAAACAGACAGAGTCATGTCTATATAAAAAGAAGAAGAAAAAGAAGAAAAGATTTTTTTTAAATATAAATATTTAACAAATATTTTTAAATCTAAATTCACTACCACTGTTTAGAATAAATCGCGATTTTTTCGCCTACGCACGACAAGTGTGTCTCAAACTAGAATGGACTTGCTTGTACCACTGCAGTCGTTCACGACCACGACATCGTGTCGTCGCAGTGATCCCGCCGGGGTACTACGACAGTCGTGTACGACTACGATTTTAAATTGCGTCGTGTGAAAGTTTACATTTAATCAATGAGTTAACTGCTATACACGATATCGTTGCCGTACACGACTACGACAAAATGTCGTCCGTCTGAAAGAAGCCTCAGGCTACGGCTCCACGAGCGACAGATTGTCGCCAGCAGTTGCGGTAAAATGTAGCTTGATAAATTAAAACAACAGCAGTGATACTGAGTGGCTCTACGCGCTGTAGATTGTCGCTTCGTTTCGAGACCGAGACGCGTCGTCAAGGTCGTGTCGCGTTCGAATAGATCCGGACCTATTTTTTAGCAGTAATTTTAACAAAAATCAATGGATGTTTTTTTTTCAATCCCAATTAACCGTATCAAACTGTACTTTATAATAGATGCCATTATTAAACAAGAAAAAGTTGAATAGAGAGAATAAACAGTTTTTATTGATTTCCCGAAAATCTATTTTTTGGATTTCCTTCTTCGAACTGGTGATTCATTTCTATATAAGTGGTTGTCTAATCATGTCATATAAATAAAATTTTAATAACTATTGTTTATAGTAACATTTTATTATCCTTCAGTACTAATGTTTCGTTTTCGGTAGCTTGGCGTGATTCATAAATAAAAGAATGCAACAGAGCAGATTTTATGTCACATCAGAATTTTTTAAATTATTATAACATAAAAAAGCAAGTTAGATATTGGAAAAGGAAGATTCATTACATCAATCCAATATGATAAATGAATATAATCGACATATGGGAGCCGTCGCCATCGATCTACTTGATAATTCAGTAGCTAATTACAGAATACGCAGAGGTAAGAAGTAGTGGCGGCCCCTTTTTATTCTAATAAAAGTTAAATAGTTAAATATTTTATTTTTTTTTTAATTTTTAGGTAGATACATGTATAGGATTATAAAATATGTAATTTGAAATCTTACTTTAAGGTAGGTAATTGCTAATTTTTCTTCTGGGCTTAGGCTATCACGCATTGATGTATCCTGTTTTCGTATGACATCTTCTATTTCACATAATAAAAAATTAAAAGAAGACACTGGCATCCTGTAATATTCAAAAAACTTATCAGGATATTCTTTTAATTTGTTGTGTAAAAAAAATTTCCCTCTGTCTATCTAGGCACTAGAACAGAGTGACTCTACCATTTATTTTACTTATTTATTTATTTATTTTAGCGTCATATTACCGCTCATGGAGCCACTACAAGACCAAAACGCGGCGATATGCGCGCTATAAACTGTCGCTCGTGGAGCCATGATTGTACTGCTTTACTGCCGCCGTAATTTTACAGCTACTGCTAGCGACAATCTGTCGCTCGTGGAGCCGTAGCCTTAGACGTGTTCTCCGATTTAATATGTGCTATCAGTGGCGCACCTAGAATTTTACTGAGAGGGAGGTTTGGTTAGCAACGAAATTTTTTTTATGCTACCTATATTTTGAGTCCTTAAAATTTGGATTTTAGTTTAATTTAAAGTACTAAAGATAGCAGTGCCAAATATTCAAGTATTTGCTATCCTGTCTGCCAACTAAAACCACCCTCTCCTATTTGTGCGCATTTGATTGTCGCACGTACCGTGCTCTGAAAGTGGGATGGCCGCTGTAAGGCTGACGACATTTTTGGAACACTACCTTCTCTTATTTAGATCTTATCTCTGTCGTTGGTACGGTTGGTGTTTCTTTCTTTTTAATTACTATTCGGATTATTTCCCGTCATCTTCACGATCATCTCTCTGACAGTCACAAGGTTCATACCTATTTCTCTATACATTCTGTTTCTCTGCACTGTACATCTAATACACTTCAGCATTGTGTGAGTAAAAGTGTCGGAATATTCGCAATATATGCATTTACCTATATCTCTTTCTAAGCCTATAAAGATTCGCCCTAAGACAAACTACCCAGTTTATTATGATCGGAATCAGCATCTTGGTCCACTGAGCAACATCTTCCGCGTTGTTCCACTCTTCTTGCCATCTTTTCATTGATCTCTCCTTTTTTTTTTATTGCCGTTGTCAAATGCTCTCTTCTCTCATAGAAATGTCTCCTTTCTAACACATGCGAACACAACCCATGGTAGTCCACAAGGCCGCCGCAAATACAGTCCTGTAGGCGCATGCTACTCGCACCAGACAACGCAGACGCATTTCTTAGAAAAATTGATAGAACATAAAAATAAATGAGAATTCGGTGATTTCCCGAAGTTTTTCATCCGATACACAAATGCACGTGTCACTTTTTTATTGCTGAGTAATTATTCGGCTGGCATTGTTGCCAAATCTTATAATTTAAGCTTTCTTTCTAAAAATATAAAAGCACACAATACAAATTATTAATTATTGTGTATTTGTACAATAATTATTGTATTCCACATATTTAAAGTGGCAATTTAATTATTAAATTGGCGTTTTGGATTTCTTGTATTGTGTGTGAAAGACAAGTTACATTTTCCTACTATTCTGTATATATTTTTTACTTTATATGTCCTGGGGAGGAAGGATAACCCTCCAAAACCCCCTGGGTGTGCCACTGATGCCTATGACCTTCTATTAATCCATTATTGTTGTTTATACTATAGTTCGTCTTGCGTTTTTCGTTCAGTATGGTTTAAATGGGAAAATAGATAGGTGCTGTCAATTTCTTGATGTAACTATTACTATCACTTATCACTCATTTCTGTCACTTACAATCATTTCTGTTTGTGTTTATGTTCTGTATCACTATAGTTATAGATATTATAATCATTGTATCAATGTAATTATAGTACGAGATCCCACTGCAAATTCACTACGTACATAATGTAGTTAATCAAACTCACATTTTTACATATATTTTTAACAATAGGAGAATTACATTGATAACAGGTTGTCAGTCTAAAAGTAGCCGCCATTATCTGCCTATTTAGTTACAACGATTATCACTGTATCAAACATGTCTTCAATATCACTGAAACGTAAAGCCTTTATAAAAAATAATTCGTGCCTTTATCAAAGACAAAATAAATACAATAACAAGCTTTTATCACAAAGTTATGTACAAACATTTACTAACGAAATATTAATTTTCAGAAAACATGCCTTTTCGTGATAAGATCTTCGGATTATACCAATGCAATTACAACAGAAATCCTGACGTAAGTTATGAATGAAATTTTTATAAATAAAATAGTAACAAATGCACCAGCTCCCCAATTTGGGTTCTTCACCCATTATACCCATTACAGGTGAAATTTATCTATGTACGCTTATAATACTTAAGGTTCTTTGCAAAAATATTATCATAGTCTAGTAACTCGGACAAAAAAAGGACCCTCTCTGTTTAATTAAGACATGATATATCTGTACATTTTTTTAAATTAATAATGACATATTTTTGATTTATAATATTTTTGTTTATGTCATAATTATACTCAAATAGATTTTTTCTATTTCAGAACTTCATCTTCTTCTAAGACCACAAATGAGAAAAATGGAAATAACACTTCATGTTCCTCGAAACATAAAAAATAATTAAAAAATAATAATTTTTAATTATACTTTTAAACAACTGTATCTTTTGTTTTATTTTTACCTCAAAAATTCGTATTTAATATTTCTAGGATTATTATGACTATCAGACATTACCTTGTGGATTAGGATAATATTGTTTCATAATCAAGTGGTTCATGAGTTCAAAATTCAAAATCTACAATGTACTTGGGTGCGCTTTTCATTTTTTAAGGGTAAAAACTATCTCTTATTACCAAAAATTTTAAAATCGTAGATTTGTAGATGAGTAGAATCGTATAATGTTTTGATATATTTTGTGAATATTTTCATATTCTTAAAGAAGATTTATCATTAAACACAAAGATGTAAACCAGTAAATCATTCCGAGGGTAGTAATTTTTAAAATATTTTAAACATAAACTCCTGGACAAAATTAACGCACCACTTTAATTAATCCAAATATTTACAATATGAACACAAAATAAAACTAAGTTACATTGAAATAATAATAAACACCTACAAATAAGTCCAACATGACTTAAATAAGTCCATCATGACCTTAATTTGCTTATTGTTTCTTTAAAAATTTGTTTTTGCCGTAAATGCGTAAATAAGCTAGCATAACTCCAAATTGCAAAAAGAAAAAAATCAGTAAAATAACGTATGGTCCTAAAGTTTTAGGAAAAATTTCAAAAGCATATAATACAAAGGTAATGTTGTTAGTTTCGTACCAGTCCCTTGTGATCCTCGCGTAATGACATGAAGCAAGATCTGGCCAAAAGACTATTTGATCATTTGCATGATGTGTGTTCACAAACTGAAGCAATTTAGAGAGACATCTTTGAATATAAATATTTGCGTTTAAGGCTTCGCCTCGAACAACACCAATGTAGGGCTGTGAGATAAAGTCAGCCTCAGAAATTGCACACCATACCGAAATTTTGTCCTCAAATTTTTTCTTACTTTTGAATTTTATTTCATCAGGTACATTTTCGTAATTGTTCGTGTAAAACCCATCGTTACCCATCATCTCAGAGTTGGACAGAGTAAAATATTTTTCATCGTCCATCACGATCAACTTGTTGATGAAATGCACTCGCCTTAACGCGCGGCAACATCTCGGAATTCTCTCTAATTGATCCTCTGTGTATTTTGGAGCTTTCCTTCTTTTCCGTTAGATAATATTATTACTCGATAGGGTCCTGTATACTGTAGTCTTTCCAACATGAAATCTTCTGGCCAGTTTTCTGGCTGTGAGACCTCAATTTTGTTCTTAGCTGCTTCAATCAGTCTTGCCTCTCTTATATGGTTCAAAATCCGCGGTCGGCCACTGTTACGCAAGTTAACACATGGTATCCCTTCTTCACATTCTCTAATTGTGCGATAAATTATCGATTTGGTTATGTTTTGATCTCGATAAATATTAACAATATCTCGTTTCGACATTCGCCCAACCATATTATAAACACCTCGACGAATATCAATTTTATAAGACATTTTGCAGAGCACAAACCAAAATATTCTGCTTTGACCAAAATATTCTGCTTTCTTTATTAAATGTCAATAACTGATGACATTTTAATTCCATGGCCTTCTTTGTTAAATGCATTTTGCTTCTCAATCAGACCAGGTGAAATTTTTCCCAAAAATTTAGGACCATACGTTAACACAATAAAATACATCTGGGTCAACACTAATACCGTGTAGGCCCTCCTCTACTTTTTATGACTGCATTTATGCGTCGAGGCATGCTGATATTGAATGTTCAATAAAATCTTGCGGAATATTCTCCTATTCTTCAATAACGGCCCCAATGAGTGGGTTGTGATTGGCAATAGGGGGTCTACGACTTCGAATCTTTTTTTTTTTGAGATAGTCCCATAGATACTTTATAGAATTCAAGTCCGGACTGTTAGGTGGCCACTCTAATAATGGAATATCAACATCATTTAGGTAGCCAATAACCTGTCGAGCCACATGAGGACGAGCGTTGTCTTGCATGAATAAAAAATCAGGTCCAAGAAACGGAGCAAAAGGCATTACGTGTTCGACAATAATGTTGTCTAAGTATTAATGGGCATTCGTAGACCTCGTACGTATAAGGACCAACTCCGTACGAGCTTCAAAACAAATTCCCCCCCAAACATTTTAGAGCCACCACCAAAGGGTACTTTAGGAGAGATATTGCAGCTATCAAACCTTTCTCCTCGCCTTCGCCAGACACGCTCACGATCATCTGGAGCTTTTAGGCTTACTCTAGTCTCATAGGAGGAAAAAACTCGTTTTAATGATCTATGGTCCAATTTTGATGCAATCTTATGAAATTCAATCTCTGAACTCTGTGTTCTCTGGTAAGCAAGGGTTTTTTGGCCGATTTCCTGTTGTTTAATTCTGCGCTTCATGTAAACGTCTTCTAACTGTTCGAGACGATATCGCGACATTTCGAACATCTGCTAGTTCATTTTTTAGCAAATTGCTGGTGACTCTTCTATCTCTAAGAGCACGTTGTCTCAAAAATTGATCATCAATTTGATTAGTGCAACGTTTTCGCCCTTGCCCTGGTCTTCGATGGAACTACCCTGTTTCATTATATCGCCTCACCTGGTGACTGATGCTGGAATGACGTCTTCCTAAAAAACCTGCAACGTATCGCATTGAATATCCTTCATCTAGGAAAGTCGATGCTCGCACTGCCTCCTCCATTGACAAATTTCTTAGGCGGTTCATTTTTTTAATTGATTTTTATGCAAATGAACTTCCAAACATGCATGTGATGAAAAATATCACAATAAAAAGCTTGTTTCTTACAAGCACTTTGATTTAATCGGCACTTTTTATGAAAAGTTTAACTCACTTTTAGGCTAAAACGAAGTTTAATACAAATTATTGTTAAAACAAGACTATTATTAGCTTACATAACAACTGTCACTGTCAAACAAGGTCCATAGGCAACTTGTCGTACAGTAAATTATCAATAAATAAAGATTATTGAGAAAAACATGAATGGTGCGTTAATTTTGTCCAGGAATTTATTTAAAATAACTTGAACTGATTTAAAAGTGTATCATAGTAAATCTTAATTATTGCATATAATTATAATTTACATTAATAAACTTTTTATGTACCATGGATAGCTTTTGATTTATTTAAACAAAAAAACAAATTTTTCTAAATTGAAAACATACAACTTTTACTTTAATGAAGTAATTTATCTAAAATAAACTGTAGATACTATTTATTTTATTGGGAATAAGCTACAATTGAAGGTTAAAATTGACTTTTCAATTTCGACTTCGTAATTCGTTCTCAAAATACAAACATTCATAAATTAAACAAATTTTCATTTTTTTCTACCATACGTTGATTTGTTATTAATTATTCCTTTAAGATTTTTTTCTAAATTAATAATAATAATAATAATAAATAAGTCAATTGTAATAATTTTACATAAACATTGTTGTTTGGGAAAGTATTTAGTTTTTATTTTCATATTTTACATGTAATATTTTTCTTTTATTGTACTATAATATGATCTTATTAAATGGTCTATTCAAACTACTTATTTACTTTAAAAAAGATGTTATTTTCTGTTATTCAGTAAAATCTCATTGTCAAACTGCCTAGCACATGTATCTGGTTTTAAGTGAAAAGAATCTGATTTCTCTTTGTTATTTTGGAAATTACGTCGCAAACACAGAAACTGCTATAAAGTATCATATTTGTGTGACCATTTAGTTAAAGTTATTCAAAATTGCAATACAATAGAGTGATTTATTGCTATGCACTTGCCCTACGGACCACCTCGAAAAGGCCAGAGAGTTTTTCTGATCACACGTCTCAAGAAACACTTACTATCGAGACATCTTACAGTAATAATCCAGTTGATCGTTTACGTCCCTTTATTGTGCCTCGGCCGGCGTCGTGACGTGGTAAAAATCTACTCCACTGGTTACGATTAATACACCAATATTTCAGAGGTAACTTTTTTTCTTTGTACAAATAACAGTAATGAGTTAGCTAATTTTCATAATTTATTTACAATTAATATTTGCTATTTCGGCTAATTTATTTATAGTTAAAATGTTGTATTTTTTCTTCCATTATTATTCCAATTTCATTTAACCAGCGACCTCTAGTTTTATTCAAAACAATTATTGTAAAAAATAAACTGTAATTTAAACTCGCCAAATTACTTAAATATTAATAATACCCAACTAAAATAATTTGTAAATGAGTAATGTTAACATGACTTTATTTTTGTCATAATATATGGACCAATTTTTATAATAAGTTGTAAAAGAAGAGTAAAAAACATATGTCCGAACATAAAAGGAAGTCCTAATACAATTTGGAGGAAAATGGCCAGCATGATTAGAGAAACTGCTATTCAAATACTTGGAAAAACTTCACGAAAAAAGTTTGAGAATAAAGAGAGCAGGTGGTGAAACGACGTTCAAGAAAAAATAAAGGAGCAGAGAAAATTATATAAAGACTGGAAAAAAATAGGTCAAACACAGATCTTCAAAATTATACGGTTGCCAAGAAGGAAGCGAAGGAAGTAGTAGTAAAAACCAAAGCAGAAGCGTATACGCATCTATCTTATCAACTTGATACCAGGGGAAGAGAAATACAGATATGTGGAATAGCAAAACATGGAACAAAGGAAACAAAATATTTTAATCAGATTAGACGTACTTTAGATAAGAAAAATAAAATACTAGTTTACCAAAAGAATGTCAAAAAGAGATGGAAAAAGTGTTTTGAGAGTTTACTAGATAAAGAATTTGACACAGAACCAGTTTAGTAAACGAAAGATCACAGCAATTGTCACCAAAATGACAAATTAAATAGTGGTTTAACCACTTCAAAAAATAGTCAAAAGTAAAGCAGTTGAAACATATATTCCGGGGGAAGAGTTGACAGCATTCGGAGAGACATAATTAAGATAGTTAGCGAGTTAAAAAAAAACAAGGCAGATTTAGTCGGTTCGCTATTCCCAGTCCGAACTGTCTAGTGAATTTAGTAATTATTTTTTTGCAAAGTTAGTTACTTTTTGATGGACTATAGAAAATGTCACACTGAGAGTGCAGTACGGGTAAGATACGGCAATGCTTTTCTTATGGAGAATAAACGCGCAGGGTTGTCGGTTTTCTCCAGCTGTTGATTGCTCATTGTCTCACAGGACCGGCTTGGATAAAATGCATCTGCCGGCAGTACGAGTAGAATATTTTATATCATGTATACGTATACACTAGAATAAAAAGGCATTGATGAGTTATTGACAACGAAAACTATGAATTATGAAACTATAAAACGACAACATGAGATATACAATTGAATCATATTCATAAGAGTAACATTTGAACACCTCTTTACAAGAACAACATACAATAACTGTAGTTTTAATGTTTTACATAAAATAGAAAAAACCTACATAATTTCTAGGAAAGAATTTGAACTTGGAAATGATATTATTTATAGATATTATATATAATATTCAAATTTCCAATTCTTTCATAGAAATTAGATTTTTTCTATTGTATGTAAAATATTAAAAATACAGATATGTTGTTTCTATAAATAGGTCTTCATTTCTTTTGTAAAACTTCTGCTACAAATTACCATCATTAACATAATCACCTAAATATGGCCATAAACTTGTTTGTCATAATTAGTATTTGATAAACTCCAAGCTTTCCCTATTTCACCCACTACCCATCCATCAAGGATGGGTAGGGGGTGAAAGTGCTTTTGGAAAACGAAACTACACTTCAAAATTTAGTCCGAGTTTCAACAGAGAGCATGGAGTCCCATAAGTTTAAATCCGGTGAATTATTTAACGGTTGCGCTAAACTCGTAGTGTTAAATGTGTTGTGTTTTTTACAAAATACGGAACATCTTAATGTAAGTGCTGCTGTAAGACGTACTTCGTTGATGACTGGTGTTAGCGAAAGAAGCATTTACAATTTCAAAAAAGAAAAAGAACAGAGTGGAACGTTGAAATCGCCAAAAAAAACGTAAAAACGAGTGTGTCAATCAAATTCTAGAATATTCACATATGACGAGGGTGTAAGAAGTATTCTACAGAGAATTGTTCATTGTGAATTTTTCATGAAAAATTTGCCACCATTATTAAAGCATATACATAACTTCATACAAGGTAATGAGAATATACAGCCGTTGTCTCTTTCTACTTTATACAGACTTCTGAAAGATATTGGAATGTCATTGTAATGGACAATGAATCGTACTACTCCCGTAAAGAGAGATTCCCTCACAATTTCTGGAATAAAGCTGCAATCAAGGAATGGCTAGTGGAAAAAGACATTTTTTTCGAGGAGTGTTATTTGAAATCCGAGCTATTAGAAGCAGCGCGTGCTTTTAAAGATCAATACGATAAGTATCATCTTGATGAGTATGCTTCACAACATAATGTTTATATTTTAAGGCTTCCTCCATATCACTGCGAATTGAATCCTATAGAAATGGTGTGGAACCAAGTTAAGCGATATGTAGGTACCCATAATACCACTTTTAAAAACGACGAGGTACGCCAGTTGATCGACGACGGTTTCGCACGCGTCACAGAGCAAAATTGGCGCAATTATGTCACTCATGTTGTTGAGAAAACGGAAACTGAGATGTGGACTGCGGACAACCTGCAAGATGACGTAGACCAATTGATAATACACGCGAACACAGGGGAGAGTAGCGAAAGCGAATCCGACATGTCGGATGTAGAGGACGACTTTAGTATAATTAATTGAATATCTGTGAGTAACCTCTATTATTTTACACTGTATAACCAACAAAATGCATTTACCAGTCCAATCAGAGTATGGGCTTTTCGGATATTGGGCTGGGTGCACGAAAATCGAGTTCCCGGAGGTTCCACCCTGTATATTTATAGCTATCAAGAAATATAATTTAAAATATATTTGTTAGTTTAATAAAGTATAAATATAATATAATGTTAAATAACTTACACTATAAACCTTATACCTGCTCATCTGGTCAAGTGTGGGCAAGGAAAACCATTATCCCATATGGAATAACACAAGGTTTCGCTGAAAACTACCAGGTTGCTATGCCAAGGAACTAGGTAAACTTATGTTGTGTGTAAAAAATGCGAGACTGCATTATGTTTTAACAAGGACAAAAACTGCACTTTAGATTTCCACAAAAAAAAATTTCATAGTAGGTGTTAAAATTTCGCGGTGATTCAAGTGCGCAACTTGTTTTTTTTATAACATCGCCGGGATTAAAAAATGTGCAAAGCTTTTTCAATATTCCCGTTCCTGATCATTTTTCACATATTTACAAAAGAAAAAGTTTTTCTTGGATATTGGGCTGGGTGCACAGAAATCGAGTTACCGGAGGTTCCACCCGGTATATTTATAGCTATCAAGAAATGTAATTTAAAATGCATTTGTTAGTTTAATAAAGTATACAGTTTTATAATAAAATTCTCGCTAAAAACTTAAGGTCTTTTTATTCAAATTCATGCCTCTTATTTGGATACTTGAAGGCAATTATTTTATCAATATATTATTTTATAATAAATAACAGAGCCCGGCGTAGAGATCTGGGTACGGTTCTGTGACTACCACTTGGACCTGTTTGTATCGCCAAGCACAAGGCGTGAAATCCGGCAATTGTGCATTCCTATATTAGCCGTACTGCACTCTCGGTGTGACATTTTCTATAGAAGTGGCTGGAAATTACTATACAACCAAGCACACGTACTTATAGCCATTATTAATAGTAAACAAACTAAATAGTATATAAAACAGAACTTTACGAATTACCGACAATCAATATTTATTAATTTGCACCATATAATAAATAGTTATGTTAAATTATAACAACTAAAATATAGTTTTTAAATATATACTACCCAAAATTTTATGGGTTTAGTATACACTTCCACTATTTATAATAAATCTTCTTTTTTCAAAGGAAGAAGTTTGCAATAGTAGTATATTTGAACTATTAATACTGAGAAGTAGGAATTTTTGTATTGTAGGTTTCCGACTATGAATATGTCAAAATATGCCCGAGCTAACTAAATGAAAGGTCCATTAGTTTGTGCATATAACAATGCACAAACTACAAGGCCACAAAACTACTTAGACTCGGTATGAAAATATGAGAGTAATTGATAGATGGATACGCGAAGAATCGAAATATCCGAAAATCAGTTTGGCTTTATGCAAGGCAGATTAACAACAGATTTAACTTATAACCATAAGGCAGTTAATCGGAAAAGACAGGAATAACTAAATAACGCTCATATTGTCTTTATTGATCTTCAGAAAGCATGTACTAGAGTCCCTCGAGAGATTTTGTGGTTGGCGCTCAATAAGAAAGGAGTTGCCAGTATATATGTAAAGATTGTGAGAGACAGAAAACAACAACAGAAAATAACAATAATTGCCAACAGCAAATCACAACAACAGCCACCAACAAATAATAACAATCACAAAACAGTAACAGTACATCCAAGATGGTACAAATAATCGTAACTCGAATATGTTTACGCGCTCCGAAAAACAAATAAAGACTAATTAAGGCCCTGGATGTATCAAGCTTTTAAACATATTCTGTACAAGAATTACTCTAATTGCTTCTTAATTACTGAATATCTCGGAAGAAAGTATTTGCAGTTGATATCAACCAAAATTACAAATTCCTTACACATTATAGCACTAATTAGCACCACAGGTACATAAATAACATTTTAAATTTGGCAGTTTGTAGAAATTACCGGAATTATTTTAAACTTTGAAACAAATGTTTATTTAATGCACATTTTATTATACTACTGCTACCAATAAAAGATAAAAGTTGATAAGTTACTATCAGAAACAAATAATGTATAGTATTATGTAAAATTATTAGCAAACGATATTTGTAAATTACATAAAATTGTACGTGAGGACTTGTTGAGAACTCCTGGTTTATTCCGTTTATTTTGAAAGACAGACAATAGAGAACGCCATCGCTCACTGCATAAAACTGGCAACGTCTTAGCGAAATTCCCGTAAGGTTAGCATTGCATATCTTACCCTATACAGACTAGTCACTTTGAGACAAAGTATAGCTGGACCGATATAAGTTTTTGGGAAGTCGTCACATTTAAGTCTGTATACACCACTGTGTAAGTGCTTTTTCTTTTGGTTCTTGTTATTAATATATTTGCCTAAGTCGCTGTTTGTTTAGAAAGCTGATGTTATTACTTTTTTTTTATTTATTTGGCTATTTTTGTTGATATCTTGCATGCATATGTAATCGAGCAGAAAGTAATGGGTTTTTCTCTGGTGGTGCAAATACTAATTGCAGCGCATTCTTACGTAAAACTTAAATTTTATTAACTGTTTGTTCATTGTACCCATTATTTACTGCTATGCAGTACATGCAGTAGAATTTTGATTAAATGTATAAAATGGAAGGAGGCGAATGATAGGTTGTGTAAAAGAAAAATTGCAATGTAGCTGAAGGGAAAATTCTATAACACTTCCATAATACCAGCTATAATGCATGGGACTGAATGTTGGGTAGTTAAAAGGAAACAGAAATAACGGATGCATGTGACGGCAGTGAGAATGCTTAGATGAATGCGTGGAGTGACCAAAAAGGATATAATTAACAATGAGTATATTAAGATAAGTCTAAAGCTGGCACCGATTGATGCCAAGATGATTGGTAAGACTCAAGATAGAAAATTATGGAGAAATGTAATTAGGGAAGCCGGACTCGTTTAGGGATGAAAGCAATGGTAATGATGATTTACCCTCTCTAGGGGTTTAAACCTTGAGGAATACAAATATTCAACGAAACACTTCCTCTTCAAAAGATAATTTAAGTGTCTTTCCAATGTTTCGTATTCTTAACGGGAATGAAAAATTTAACTCTGGGGTTCTAAAATACACGTCACATGGAAGTGAATATTGTACATAGCAACTAGCTAAACAAGTCTTTTATAAAATTAATTCTGAAGGTCTGATATGCAACATTTGCATCCACTCACGTTTGTCTTATTTTTCTTACTCATTAAATAAGTTTTTCTAGCATTTTTTTTTAACATTTATGCTGCTCAATAACCGTTTCTCTCTGCCACTTAACTCGTTCGCTACCAAGCGTCCCATATAAGAGCCACTCACAATTTTCTACTGGACTGCCGTCTCAAATATGAGCCATTAGCAATATTACTATTTTATTCGATTTCCGTTGTACCAGTCTACTGTAAAGGTTTTATATTTTTCAGTGGTCTATAGTAAGGTCTGCACAAAACAGTGGCCTAAACATTAATGAAATAAAAACCAAATACATGAAGGTCAGTAAATCGACAGGCCAAAGAAACCTACAGAATCTGACAATAGGAGACTATAACATCGAAAGCGTGAAAAATTTTACATACCTAGGTTCACTAGTTACCGCAGATAACAATGTCAGTGAAGAAGTTAAGAGAAGAATACATATCGCTAATAAAACATATAATGGACTAATTAAACATCTAAGATCTAACAACATCACAAGAAGCACCAAATGCAAAATATAAAAGACCCTGATAAAACCGGTCCTTGTATATGGATCAGAGACATGGACACTATCGAAAAGCGATGAAAACCTATTAGGCACATTTGAACGAAAAATCCTTAGACACATATATAAGGGGGTAAAGGAAAATGACATATGGCGCAGAAGATATAACTTTGAACTGTACACAGCATACAACGAACCCGAGATCATAACATCCATAAAGATCGGACGTCTGCGCTGGATGGGCCATGTTGAACGAATGTTGGAGACTGAAACTCCAAAACATATTATCAGACAAACACCAGTGGGAAGAAGGTCAAAGGGAAGACCCAAACTTAGATACATGGAACAAGTGGAGCAAGATCTGAAAACACTTAAGATTACCAACTGGAAAAACAAAGCAAGGAACAGAACAGAGTGGCGGAAAATCCTAGAACAAGCCAGGACCCAGAAAGGGTTGTCGAGCTACTGATGATGATGATGATAGTAAGGTCTGGCTTGTGATTGTATCGGATGGTCTCTCAGTCACTAACCAATTTCATTTGTAACTGCCGACAAACAACACATATTTTGCTGCTCTGCTGTGTTTTGCTATTTTAACACATTTTATTGATTTAAATCGCTGTTTTGGTGTTTATATGTAAGTAAGTATTTTATTTTATTACTGAATCCTTATTTTGTAGTCTTAATAGTAATGTAAACGGCTAATTACCTTCGTAAAATGTGTAAAAGTGAGGTTATATTTTAGAATGAATGTATGTATTTATATGTATTTGTAAGTCAAAACCGTTTCCTAAAATTTCAATATTGAAAATGGTTTATATTGTTTCCTTACAAATAATTGTATATACAGGGTATGTCATAACTAACTATATATATACTCAATATACTACTCACATTATGGTAATAAATATGGGTTGCAACTATCCTTTTTTGATATTCTTGTTTTAAATTTTACAATAGCACCTTTTTATCACATTTAATGATATGTTAAATTATTTTAGTATTTTTTATTTCAGATTTTCTGAAATATGTCACGACGTAAAGACTTAACTCAAAAACAGCTTCAAGAAGAAGCTGATAAAATAATGGCTGAAGACAACGATGAAGTTTTGGCATGTACTTCTGGAGAAATACCGGAAGCTTACTCGGATTCAGGAAGTAGTTATGCACCTTCATTACCAAATAGCTTAAGCGCTGAAGACCTCAACTCGTCTGATGAAAGTGTGAATAATGAAGATACTGCTGAAGAAGATGTTGAGGAGGAAGTTGAGAGAAATTCTGATAGTGGTCCCAATGAAAACGACGACGAGTGGGTAAATATCGACAGTGAACCCACATTGTTTAAATTTACAGAGCAAGCTGGTATACAAATTAATATTCCAACCACAAGTACTGCAGAAGGAATATTTGCATTAATATTTGACCAATCATTGAAGGAACAAATATGCGAGTGGATACATTTACGTGCCGAAATATTCAGGCGTAATTTGACAAGGTATTCGACAATGAAACATTGGACACCGGTCGATACTAATGAGCTGTATACATTTCTTGGTTTATGCATACTAATGGGTAACATTGGTATGCCCAGCATTAAAAATTATTGGAGTAGAAATGTTTTATACTTTCATCCACTTTTTG
This sequence comes from Diabrotica undecimpunctata, assembly GCF_040954645.1. Taxonomy (NCBI): domain Eukaryota; kingdom Metazoa; phylum Arthropoda; class Insecta; order Coleoptera; family Chrysomelidae; genus Diabrotica; species Diabrotica undecimpunctata. The sequence continues at coordinate 35,331,050 of NC_092811.1, read as the reverse complement.
GAAATACAATGTCTAAAAATCGCTTCAAATCTATAGTTAGATGTCTGTGTTTTTACAAAGAAGCTGATGACAAAACTTCACGATTACATAAAATTTCACAGCTGTTGAATTACATCACCCAAAATATACAGAGTATTTTTTATCCCGATGCTAATCTCTCACTGGATGAAGCATTATTACTTTGGCGTGGGAGACTTCTATTTCGTCAGTATATTCCAAATAAAAGTGCCAAATACGGAATTAAATTATACGAACTCTGCACTTAAGATGAATTTGTGCTAGAAATTCTGATTTATTCGGGCAAAGGGACAGTTTCTCAAGAGACTAGTCACGCTCAATCGGTAGTAACGAAACTTGCAGGACGTTATCTATGCAAAGGACATACGTTGTTCCTTGATAACTATTACAACAGTGTAAGTCTGGCTGAATATTTATATGAACCAAAAACACACATTGTTGGAACGTTATGGAAAGATCGTAAGGGGAATCCCAAATCAGTTATAACTACTAAATTAGGAAAAGGACAAAGTGTGTTTCGAAAAAAGAAGTATGTACTTGTGATAAAGCGGAAAGATAAGCGTGATGTTACTAATATCGACAAAACATAATGCTGCTTTTGGTAAAATCACTAATAAGAGAGGTGTTGAACTAGAGAAACCAAATGTCATACTAGACTACAGTCGGTTCACAATTTGTTGATAGCTCACTACAAGTTTAACCCTAATTAGAAAACTGAAATACAGAGAGGATAGGTAATACGATATAATAGTAAAAACCAACCTAAAACTGACGGTTTAAGACGTTTTCTACTAACCCACCTTATATCTAAAGGAATTCTTCTTCTTCTTCTCGTGCCACTCCTAGCGGAGATTGGAAATCATCATGGCCACTGCGACTTTGTTAGCAGCGCGCCTAAAAAGTTCAATCGAACTACACCCGAACCATTCACGTAGATTACGATCTGAAGGAATACAATACCTTATAATCCTATTACAGGGGTATTTTGAATGGTTAGAGATGAACGACCAGTGTCGTAGAGTATATGATTGAAACATTTATTTGAACTAAATAAATACATTTTTTAAATTGTACTTATGTAAATTGTATTTTTTAATAAAACTTATTTATTTTATTCAACGGTTATTGAACGGTCAATAAAAAGTGATTTTCGGTCTGATTTCTCCCACCGGAAATTTAATTCTTTTAAAACTTGCCATAATTTAGTTCGTCCGATATGAGGCAAATCCGGGTCGTCTCTAACTTCTTGTAAAATTTTGTTTAGGTTTGGTATTTCTTTTTTGAAAAAAAATCTATGAATTTTCCTTCGAATACCATTTTTGGCAAATTCATCAATTTCAATAGGCTTTTTCCCTCTCTTTAAGTGTTCGTTTGTGTTTGGATTAGCTATACCGTGTTTTTTTCTTTCTGATAGGAACCTATATATAGTTGACTCTCCTACGCCAGTCATGTTGGCACAACTTTCGACTATGTTGCGAAGTGTTTGTGGGATTCTGAGAAACCAGAGCATCGTGAACATTCAGGACAATAGTCTTCTCTCTTGGTGAATAGACAGACTTACTGACTGTACGCAACAGTACCGGTGTAAAACTTGATGATGTTGATGATGAAGCCATCACAAACAATCCAACAAAACGAGCACGAGCGAAAGGTACGTATATGTTCATAGGTATATGGAATAAAAAATCACGCAATTCGCAAAAGAAATATTCGAGACGCTAATTACTGCCGTAGACGCGGACACACCGATGAGCCGTAAATTACATGCGATCAAAAACGTACCTACTAAACAAAAAAATTGTTTTCGTTCGTAATAACTTCACCCTTTTAAGTTAAGTTTCGAATATAAACTGAACAAACGAGGCACGTGGCCAAAGCATACCCATTATATTATTAAAAATCTGGGGAATTCCATCCTAATTATCTTGCAACGAATAGTACCTTCGGATATGAATTCCAGGTTTTCTAGTAAAGTGATTAAACGCGAAGATTAGTATTGAAATATCCAAAGAGATAAGGTATTCTTATTTACAAAATTGTTAATGGTTCAATTCTTATTTTTATTAATATAATATAATTACATAACATTAGCCGTGAAAGTTTTAATTGTTTTTTTGCTAAATATATTAGTATTAAAATATTATTAATATTATATATATATATATATAACAGTATTAAAAAATATTATATTATTATTTAATAGGGAACGCCTAATACAGGAACGCCTATGGTTTACGACCGTTTTATGAGTTTGAGGCACATTTCGTGCTCTCAACAATTTATGAACGGAGAATATAACAAAAATATGTCGGGCATAGATCGAAGTGACCACATGGTGTCATACTACACAACGCCCCGGAAAACAGTCCGTTGGTACCTGAAAGTGTTTTTCCACTTGTTGGATGTTTGCATTTGGAATAGCACGTACCTATATAATAAAGTGCAAAGAAAAAATTACTTATTTGAAGTTTAGAGAGTTCTGTATCTGTAGAGTAGGGAGGGCGAGTTAAGTTTCACAGCACTTAGGCCACAATTGACTCATTGTGCATCCTCCCAGGGAGCTGTCACCCTTAGCTCATTGTCCATCCTGCCAATTCTAGGAAGGTGGACAAGTCACCAGGAGACATCTCTCTTATGTGGGCAGGTGTTGGCCAGGACTCGCCGAACGCGTACTCTCGTATTAACGATAACTCTGGGCATTCACATAGGACATGCTCTACAGTTTCGTCTTCTCATTCACACTTCCTACATAGAGGTGTGTCTGCTAGCCCCAGTGTATGGAGGTGTTTGCTTAGTTGACAATGACCAGTTAAAAAACCAACTGCCAAACGTAGTTTTTTCCTGGTCATTCCCAAGTACTTCTTAGATGTTGACTCTTCAAGGTTACTTAGTGTTACCCTGGCAAGTTTACATCCTTTCTCTTCTTCCCATCTTTTTACGGTTTGCGCATGGGAGTGACATTTGACAATTTCCGCGATTGTTGTAGTTGACCAACCAAAAAGATCCCCAGGTCCTAAGAGTCTTAGGCCTGCCGCCTTCCTAGCTAATTGGTCAGCAATGCGGTTGCCTTTATTCCTATTGTGTCCTTTAACCCACCTCAGGATGATGGTATTACCATCCGAAGCTTGGGTTAGTGACTTGTGACACTCCATTACTAAACCTGATGTGACACGTGGTCTATTCAAGGTTAGTAGCGCTTGTCTGCTATCTATATGTGCAGATGATTATAGTTTTGCCTGCTATACCTTTTTGGGTTATCTCTTTTGCGGCTATGGAGATACCAGTCAGTTCTGTCTGAACTACGCCGGCATTTTTGCCCATACCCCACTTTATTCTTAGGTTCAGTGATCTGGAGTATATCCCGCATCCTGAGCCTTTTTTCATTTTGGAGCCATCGGTGTATATGCAATAGGCATTTGCCACGTTTGTCTCCATATACTGTTATGTTTCAATTTTGTAGGGTTTGTTGAAGACAAACTTTGGTTCAATTGAGTCGCAGCCTGCCTGTAGAAGTGGTAACGCATCCAACTCTTCTCGCGAGAAACGAGTTCTCAATTGTCCCATTCCTACATCAAGGTTTGCACCAGTTGAGCGCAGTCGCATCATTGTCACTAGCGCCACCTCTTTGACACGGCACCTGTTATATTTATACAAGCCATCCGCTGAATATGGTTTAGTTTGTTAATCGCTGTTGCCTGTAGCACTTTTGGTACCCAAGCAATAGCTCCGTAAGTTAGCATTGGCCTAATGACAGCGGTGTAGACCCAGGCGATCACCCTGGGCGTGAGGCCCCAGGTGCGTCCGACCGTTCGTCGACACTGCTCATAGGCAATATATGCTCTTTTAGCTCTACCATCTAAGTGTGAGTTCCATGTTAACTTCTTGTCAAGGGTAATACCAAGGTACTTCACCTCGTCAGAAAAATTTAGACTGTAGTTTAGAATCCTTGGGGGTATTAAGCCCATGATTCTTCTTTTCCTGGTAAAGAGGACCATCTCAGTTTTATTTGGATTTATAGATAGTGAGTGTTCCTTGCACCATGTTTCTATTAGTCGGAGAGCAACTTGTGATCTCTCACATAGTGTGATCTCAAACTTACCGCTTTGCAGGACAGCAATATCGTCTGCATAGGCTATTGTGTAGAAACCGTTGCTGCTGAGTTGGTCAACCAGGGTATCTAGAACTATGTTCCAGAGTAGTGGTGATAGCACCCCTCCCTGTGGACAGCCCCTCGTAACCATGCCTCTAACAGAAACGTCTTCTACATTTATGCTTATTGCTCTATTAGAGAGCATACTGAATATCCATTCGCTTATGGCCAGAGGAACATTCCTGATGTTGAGCTGTTACGTGATAGTTGGGAATGTGGTTTTATCAAACGCTCCCTCAATGTCTATGAATATACCTAGGGTGGATTCTTTATTATCCAGCGATCTTTCAATTCTTCCCACTACATGATGCAGTGCAGAATCGGTAGATCTTCCCGAAGTATATGCATGTTGATTTGGGTGAAGTGAGTTATGGACCAGAACTTCATCCCTTATGTACCTCTCGCATAGCCTTTCCATCGTTTTCAACAGAAAGGATGTTAGGCTAATTGGTCGGAAAGCCTTTGGTAGGGTGTCCAGCCTACCTGGTTTTGGTATGAAGACCACACGTACCTCTCTCCACTTCCTAGGAATATATCTCAGAACCAAAGAGGCTCTGAATATTTCCACGAGGTGCGGCAGAAGGATATCCAGTCCCGACCGTAGTAGGGCTGGATATATGCCGTCAGGCCCTGGTGATTTGAAAGGGGTGAAGCACAATATGGCCCATTTTACCTTTTCCTCATTAATCATTGTTCTGGCGAGATGCCAGTCGTTTGTTGACGGTATGATTGCTTCTTTCATCCGGTTTGGTGCTGTTGAGACACTAGAACCGGGAAAGTGTGTTTTCATCAGGACCTCAGCACTTTCGCGAAGGTTGGAAGTTTTATTCCCATCTTCCTTCGTTAGTATGCCGATGTGAGTCCTTTGAGAGCGCTTTTTGTAACCTGGAAGCCTGCGGGAAATCTTCGATTTCCTCACAGAAGGTTCTCCAAGCAGCTCTTTGTCTTTGTCTGCAGACTTTTTTAAACTCTCTGAGATTTGATTGGTAAGAATCCCAATCCTCTTTGAGTTTGGTGCGTTTTGCTCTATTAAAAGCTGTTCTTGCTGTCTTCCTTAGGTGTTAAAATTCAGTGAACCACCAAGAATTGGTTTTGCGACTTTCCTGGACCATCCTTATTGGACAGGATTTTTTATAAGCATAGCTTATTTTGTTTTGGATAGATACCGCATACCTTTCCAATTCTGCATTAGTTCCTGGAGTTGAAGCCCTTTCATTCCGCAGAGCATCTTCTAAGAGTCGGTTGTAGAGTTCTACATCCGTCCTCTTAGGGTCGCGCGATTTGATAAGGCTTTTTTCCAGACTAATATTATAGGTTAGCCAGCGGTGGTCAGACATAGAAATATCCTCCGATACCTGCCAGTTCTGAATTTTATTCGATATTTCAGCTGTTGCCAGCGTGATATCGATGACTGTTTGGCTACGAGCATTAATAAAGGTAGGTTCGGTGCCCTTATTTAAGATATACGTTATATATAAGTTTAGAGAGTTGCTTGTATTTCAATATTTAAAAGCAAACACAAACACACGTGCTTCATCATTAAAAAAACCGACATATATGGAACAGCCACATTATCCAAAGAAGGTGGAGAAGAGGAAAAGATGTGTTTGCTCTTCAAAAAAGAAAAGAACTCAAACGTACTTTGTTTGTGCAGACTGTAAGGACAAACATGGAGAAACTGTTGGACTTTATGTAGACCCTTGTTTTCGTGAATATCACGAATCGAAGATCTAATTTCTTTTTTACATTATGTATGCTCAATGTAAACATTGAGATATGTTTAGTTATCTAAATTTCAAGTTTAAAGATTGTTTACCCAGTTATCAGAGAAGATTAATTACACCTCATTACAGTAAGACCCCTCATTTTTATGGAGTACCGAAAGTTCATAAAACGAATATACCACTTAGACCCATTTGTAGTACCATGAATTCTCCTTGTAGTGAACTATCAAAAATTTTTATTAAATATTTTAAAACCAATTGCAAATAAAAATGACACATTTATAAAAAATACACAACATTTTTTAAATAAATTATCAAATATTGAATTTAATTCAAATAATACTTTAGTAAGTTTTGACATAAATAGTTTATTTACGAATGTGCCATTAGATAAGACTTTAAATATAGTCAAGACAAAATTAGAGAGTGATGATACATTGGCAACTAGAACAAGACTAAATATATCAGCTATAATGGAGTTAATAACAGTATGTACTGATAATACATATTTTCAACTAAATAATGAATTCTATAAACAAAGTTTTGGACTAGCAATGGGCTCTAGTTTATCTCCATTATTAGCCGATATATTTATGGAAGATTTTGAAACAAATATTATTTCTAAACAAAATTTAAAACCCTCAGTATGGTGGAGATATGTAGATGATGTATTCTCAATATGGCCTCATGGATCAGAGTTGTTGGACACATTCCTAAATGATATAAACGATAAAGAAGAGACAATAACATTTACCATGGAAAAGGAATATAATAACACATTACCTTTTCTGGATGTTTTAATCTCTAAGAACGATACTGGATACGAAACTCAGGTGTATAGAAAACCAACACACACCAACAGATATTTAAATTTCAAATCAAATCACAATATTAATATTAAAAAGGGAATCATTAAATCCTTATACGATAGAGCCAAAATTACTTGTTCTAACCAAAATTCGTTCTTGGAGGAGAAACATTTGTTAACATCTGTTTTATTAAAAAATGATTATCCTTTATCGTTTATAAATAAGGAATTTTCAAAAATAGATCGAATAGAACAAAACAACTTAGAACGAGATCCTACAACATATACAAGGGATAATACGAGGAAAATAACAATATACGAGGAAATAAATTCAACATTTCAACAACATTCAAAACAACAAACACGTTGAGATCTATTTTGTCCAAAACCAAACCTAACAATGAACAAGAAAGGACAAAGAATTGCATTTATAAAATACCTTGTGAATGCGATCAGTTTTATTTAGGTGAAACATCAAGGCCATTAAATGTTAGAATAAGTGAACATCAATCCTATATTAAAAATAGAGAATTTGATAGATCTCAAATATGTAAACATGCATGGGATAATGAACATAGGGTTCAATGGAATGATTCAAATATAGTCCTAAAAGAAACGGATGGTAAAAAGAGAAAAATCAAAGAAGCGGCTCTAATTATGCTAAATGAGACCAATTGTGTCGCGAATTCCTCGGCAGAATGTAGTAGGATCTGGTTACCCATATTGAAAGAGGAAGTTATTAAAAAGAAAATACCAGTATTGGTAAGTCAGTAACATATAGAGAATACATCATTTATATTTTTTAAATAACAAACATATAAAATTGGAATTTGGTATTTATTGAAGGTAAAATAAATGCAAAATCAAATACTTACCATGTCGGGATAGTATTATGAGGTTTTTTTCCTGGTTTTTCCCTCATAATTTACTATGGAATCACTAACAGGAGAATTTTACTGTCATCATGGCATGTATTTGTCTTTTTAAAGACGAATTACATGTTATGATCTTTTCTGACGGATATTCTCAAGTTAAAGTTGATTTCATGTAATCGAATGAACTATCTTATAAGTAAAGTCGTCCCAGGAACGCAACTCAACAATATTGGCAATATCATTTTAAAGTCGTCTACTTTAAAATGTATAATGTATGTCTGAATTGTCAATATAGATGAGTCAGATAAAATAAATTAATAGAAGAATTTTTCACTAAGTAACAAAAACAAAATTTGTTTAATTTACTAATGTTTGTATTTTGAGAACGATTTCCGAAGTGGAAATTGAAACGTCAATAAACGTATTTTAACCTTTAATTGTGGCTTATTCCCAGTTAAATAGTAATTAATTTAAAATGCCACAAGAAAATAGCTTCAGAACAAAATTATGTATGCTCGTTTTGTAACAACAGAAATTAAAAATAAAAAAAAATCAGTCGAAATTATTATTTTTGGAGTGGCTCATAACTGAGACACATGGTTTATCAAGAAAAATTCATATAATAGACCAGTGTCTCATATATGAGTTGGGTTCAAAAATCCTTTCAAATGTCTTTTTTCTGCATCTGATATTTACTACATTGATTCACAGCACAATTAAAATAATTTTATTTCAAAATAATATAAAAAAAATTGTGGTGCCTCAATGTCCAAAGATCTTGGTAGCGAACGTATTAATATGCAATAAAGTTATTATCACTATTTTGTCGTTCTAGTTAAACTTATATTTTTTTATCTTAATTATTATTTAATTTGATTAAATCTATTTTGCATTGCTATTTTCTTTTTAAACCTTTTTAGAGAAATAGGAAATGCCTTCAACGTTTATGATAAGATAATAATCTCGATTAAAATACAAATATATTAATTAAAAGAATTCTGCGAGTCAATTTAACATTAACCAGTATTCTGTACGGTTAGTTTTTTAAGTATTAACCTATGACGATGCAGAAGGCACTCATTGCATTCGCTGTACTGTGTTTGGCACAGTTGTCTTATGCCGCACTACCCTATAAAGTAAGTAACGTATCTTTTAATTGTATTTTATATATGAATCGGTCATTTTAAAAACCACATATATCCAGTAGTAGTGCTTTTGAGAAAAACGAGAAAAACTGTTTTAACGCAATATATTGTTTGAGAGACCAATTGTTGTGGCTTGGTACTAATGTACATAATATATGCAATGCTTTCTATCATATATTGCAGATTTTGACATAATACTTTTTTCATAAAACACCATTAAAGTCGATGAATATACGTGGTTTTTAAAATGACAGCTATTTTTCGAAAAGTTTCTAAAATAAACCTACGTTTTCGCAATGTCAACTTAATAATATATTTTATATAGTAAACTTTGAATAGAACAATTGAAATATATTGTCGTAAACAGTAATGTATATAAAAAAAATAATAATTTTACTAATCATCTTTTTACTCTACTGCTGTTGTAGGTCAGTCAAAAATTTCGGAATAAAACTCTTTACAGTCTTCTACTTCTTCATTTTCTAAGTAAGGCTTAAACTTGCGTAAATTTATCATTTTCTTGCCTTTAATACAAATTGTTTGGCCAGGGTAAGCTTTCTCTACAGGAAAACCAGAAACAGGATCTGTTATTGAAAGTTTAAACGAATGTTGTGTAAAACCGTCTATGAAGTCACGTGCGATCACATATCCTTTTGTTGTATTAGAGTAAGAAAAGTGATTGAACGATGCAATGGTGAATGCTTCCTTTTGATCTTTTGGTGCATCTCTGCTAGAAGTTTCCACGGATAAGCACGTTTTTTATAATATTTAGGCCACCATCGTTTAAAATCCTTTATGAGGCTGTTATTTTCAATCAAAAATAATAGACTCGATGACAATACTAGTTCCACATACTGAAATGGTGTATAAATTCGGTCAAATTTCTTTAATTTTCGCTTAATAAAATCAAAATCGCGGTTGCATGGCATATATGAATGTCCACGAACAGGAAAGTATTGATCCACGGTGTGAAATATACCAAGTTGAACAAAAGCAGAACACATTCTTACCGTAGTGTGGTTTTTGTTTTGACCCGGATATTCATCCACGAAAATATGAAGATGTTTTACCTCTGCAAATAGAATTTTCTGTTTCATAATAAAATCAACAATAAAAGAACAAACCTTATTAGGACATTTCCTTCCTACCCCTTTATGATATAGGTACAAGAAAGATTTTCCAGTTTTCATATCATGTATATTAAATACGTTGATAGTTAATTGTTGCAGGAAAAAAGTTTCCTCTACTGGAATGTACGGGAGCATCAGATTTTGCATATAATCTACACAAATACCTCCAACAGAACGATCATTTTGACATAGTTCTGTGATTTCTTTCATTTTATTATAAAATTTTTTTGCTCTACGCAAATGGACCATTTTTCTGCTATAGCTACACGTTTTGCAGTATCATTGAGGGTTTTTGATTTGAGTTTTAAGTCTAACTCTTCACATTTACAGCATGTATCCACTTGTGGCCTCCCAAATGAAAAATTATAATTCTGCTTGAACACTTAAGTAAAATTTATATTTAACTGTCAAGTCAGGATGTAGCGCCACTAACATTTCATGCGTGATTTCACATTTAATTTTTCATTTAAATATTTATATTCTCCACTGGTATAATGCCCTTTTTTCTGGGAAAAGACTCAATGTGTTCTCGAATTTTTGTAATAGTAGAAACAGGCTTGGCAATAGTTGGCGTTTTTTTTTGCCACGTAAATCTTTTGGCGATTTACCAATAACTAATAAGTTACAAATACGACGTACTCTGTTGTCTGTTATCCCCTGTAATTTCACACATATTTTCTTCTTTACACAGCTTCTTTACACAGAAAGCTTCTTTACACACATATTTTCTGTCAGACGAAAACAATATTGAATATGTATATGTGGAGCAGTGAGGGTTTCTTTTTACATTTGCTCCCTGTACTGGACGCCTCCGAACGACAGCTTTAGGTGTAATAAGATTGTGTAAATACGTATCTTGTTCATCTTTTGTGGTAAATCCTCTAATTTTTGCATACACTTCTAACTTTATTTCATCTGAGAGTTGAGCAATACACTTCTTCCTGCATCTAAAAGTAACATTTTATGATCGACTGTTTGAGGTTATGAAATAAGAAACACTTACTTGCAACTTTTGCCTTTTTCAATTTTGGGAAACATATTTCCATTATAATTTATATACACCCGAGCTTGCTTGCGAGCTTGCACCCGAGCTTTTTTAACTATTTCACAATTTCACACTTGAAGGTGTGAACATTTTTTACACCCTTTTTACGTCTTTCTTTTGATTTACGTACGTCGGTATCCATTTTCACATAATTATTGTTGCTTTTAAATAGCAACAATAATTTAGGCTGAGCGCTCTTCCTAACGGGTCATTTAAAAAACAACATATATCCCGGATATATGTGGTTTTCAAATGAACTGAATATTTTTGGAATGCTTATATCACTAACTAAGGATGTGATTAGTGTGATTTGTTCACGAAATGATATAGGCTGGTACAAACTACATGATAAGGTTGAAAAGTTATTTTTGATAAAATGTGGATATATGTGGTTTTTAAAATGACCGATTCATATATTGTTTGTAAAAATTTTTTTGTGTGACTGTGATCAGATTTTTTACAACCAATTATTACAACCATATTATTTTACAACCATTTCTTTTTTAAACTGTCGCACTCACTACGCTTGAAATGGCATACATATTTTCTATTTTTGCCTGTTTTAATAATATAAAATAAATCAAATTGAAACACTTTATTTTAACCCTTAACTTGGCGCGCACACAACCGCTGTAAGAAAAATGTTATTGCTTACTGAATATTATCTTTAGAAGGCTCCATTTTCAGAGTCAATTACATTTTTGTTTCTATTTTAATTTTTTTGACATTTTATTGACATTGTATCTCATAAGATACACTACTAGGCGTACCGTACATTACAATGTATCTCGCAAGACACATTGCCAGGAATACTATAAAACAAGTACTGATGACCAATAGATACATTGCCAGGTCATTAGAAAAACACCTCCATATCTAGAAAGATACATTGCAAAGATGTATATTTGTCGTTTGGACCAATATATTAAATAATATTGGGTCATTGAATTAAATGAAAATTATCAAATTTTCACAAAATATAATAAAAACATTAAACAAATCTACAATTGTTTCGCTAAAGGTCTTTAGCATTTTCAAGACTTTTAGCAAAACAATTGTAGATTTGTTTAATGTTTTCATTACATTTTAAGGTACTGTGTTTTACTTCAATTATTATGAACAGATATCATAAAGTAGATGTTTAAACCATAAACATAATACTGGATCAATTAATATCAATCATTTACATTTAAAAATTATAAATAAACTACAAAGATGATCAAACATTAATTTTTACAGCTTAAATTCAAAACTTCAAATAACACTTGGAACACTCAAAAAATAAAAGTAAAAGTAATAATTATAAGTTTGTCCTTTGCCACAGTTTCGATATCGTCCTTTGGTTGTAAAAGTTGGAAAGTGTCCAAAAAGTTCTTTTCTAACATCTTCTTTAGGTATATTCTGGACGTGAGTACGAATCTTCTTTTTTGGTGAATTAATTCCGTCGGATCTCCTTTTTCTATTTTTCAGTAGTACCGAATCGACAAATTATATTCTAAATTTGTTTAGACCCATACCATTTTCTTCGTCCGCCAGTAAATTATTATGTCTGCGATATAAAAGCCAAGCGTTATTGACACATATCCAGTATTTGGGAAAAATTAAAGGGTACCACCTGTGGCTTTTAAAAGGTGTTCGATAAAGCGCAACTAGCATATCTGCCAAATCTACGCCACCCATATGTGCATTGTAATGCTTGATAATTAATGGTCAGGGTATTTTAATTTTCTTTTTAGCTTCTTTAGAGAATCTTTTAATAGAAGACATAGGATAAGCACTTACATACGAACTGCACACATGAACGGCCTTGTTATCAAACCACTTTATAATGCAAGTTCTTTTTTCGTTATACACTTTCTGCTAAAAAGATCCTCTTCCTTTTTTTTTTCCTTTCCTTTGAAAACCACAACCTTGTAGACGATCTGCTTTCAATGTTCCAAGAGATAGAATTCCTTTTTCGTGTCTTAAGTAGTGTACTAAACTAGGGGAGTAGAAAAAATTATCAAAATAAACCATGCAACATTCAGGTTTTTTCATTGTTTGGCAGAGAGCTAATACCGTCTTGGCGCCCAAACCAAAAGATTCCTAGTCATCAGCGAAATATCTATATCTGAATGTATCATCTCCTCCGTAAGGTAAAAAATCGTATACTATTCCAGATACACCACTGTAGCATTTTATTTTGAAGTCCCCTCGTATATGTGTTAATTGAAATCCCCTTATATATTGCATTATCATAACGAAGAATTTTTTTTAATGTTTCTTAGTTCGTATCCTTCAATTTAAAACCCATATAATCTTTCGTTCTTTTTTTAGGTCGCTGCCGTCGACAATGAATCATTTTATTGTTTATTTATGTCACAGGCGCAAATTCTTCGATGTTTCTTTGTTCAAACCGCCCGATATTGCGTTTTCAAATTAATCTACGTCTTAATTTCCGTTGTGTTTAGTTTATACCATAAGTGCTTTGTTTGTTCTAAGTTTTGTGAGCAATTTTTTTAGATAATTTCGTCACTCTCAGTGGAGCCGCTGTTAGAGGCAGTGGTTTCGGTGTTAGTCCGAATTTTTCTTTAATTCGTAATGTTTTTTTTTGTTTTTTTCGTCTTTTGTCATGCAAAAATGTGCAGTATAGTAGCAGTGTTGAGTTTTAAGTGCAGTTGATGAGGTTGACAGAGATAACGGAAGAATGAAGACGTTTTAGAGGTCGGTCAAAAAGAAAACCGACAAATATGTTAGAGAAGTGGTATTTTACTCAAGTAATGTGTTTATAAAGATATCAACATTTCCATTGTCCAGTTTTTAAGAAGCGTTTACATGGTGTGTCCAATGTGCCAGTTTCCACCTCAAACCTCAATGTTCTAAGCAGCCGTTTAGGGATATTTCTTTTACAGTTTGAAGATGTAGTTTTTTGTTCCAGTTATTGAAAGTTATACAGTGAAACTCAGGTAACTTTTTTTTGTGATCAGATTTTAAAAGTAAAGCAGACATTTTTTTAAATAAACGTAATAATTGCTTTCATACAAAAAAATTGTAATGTTTGAAGTAGGTAGTAAATTTTTATGGTTTGACTTTTAGCTGTCATTTTATTTGTTCAGTTTTGTTTTAAATTTAGTATTAACATATGACAGTTAGCACTATTTTTGACATTTGGTAAATACCTAATCATATTTGAGATTTTGTTTTTGTTGTTTAAAGAAGGTTAACCACTATGCATAGTTTCACTTAAAAAGATATTTTTTTTTATTTGTAATAATTTATTTCTGCTACAAATTGTTGCACATTAACAATTGTAAGTTTTTTTTTGTATTTTTTTTTAATTGTGACTATTAATATAGTGTTTTTATGTTCGCTAATGTTTTGTATGTTATGTTTTGTAACTGTTTGTGGTGACACAAAAATAAATGTTAAATTTTGTTTTTCAACATTTTGTTTATTCTTTTAACAAACCCTTTCTTTTTGAGTTTTATTTGAAAAAGATATGTTTTTTATGTTTAATAATTATTATATCCCCAGTTACAACTAGCTGGTTGTAATAGGTATGATTAGGCACCTCAGTTGCCTGTTTCGTTTTGTTTTTGTTTGTCCCAAGAGATTTATGACCCTATATTTCATTTTTCTGTAGTTGCCCCAATCCAAACCCTCTTGTCTTTTACTTATCCACGACCCCAGCTCTCCTACCAAAGCCTGAGTGCCCGTTCGCACAAGTAGCGTTTATTTTGCTTACCCTATCTTCGCCCCAAGAATTTCTATCCCCATCTTCTACCCCTAATAGTAATACCCCTATGGTAGGCAAAATATTATCGTTACAACAGATACCATAAAGTAGGGGTTTAAACCATAAACATAATATTGGATCAATTAATATCAATCATTTACATTTAAAAATTATAAATAAACTACAAAGATGATCAAACATTTATTTTTACAGCTTAAATTCCAAACTTCAAATAAAACTTGGAACACTCAAAAAATAAAAGTAAAAGTAATAATTATAAGTTGTTAAAAAATTAAAAAATTTAGTTATGAAAATCATAAAAACAATTACGGGATTCCACTAAACATAACCTCGCTCTACATTTTAAACAACTCATAGTTGTTTGTCCTTTGCCACAGTTTCGACATCGTCGTTTGGTTGTAAAAGTTGGAAAGTGTCCAAAAAGATCTTTTCTAACATCTTCTCCAGGTATATCCTACACTTGAGTAAGAATCTTCTTTTTTGGTGAATTAATTCCGTCGGATCTCCTTTTTCTATTTTTCAGTAGTACGGAATCGACAAATTATATTCTAAATTCGTTTAGACCCATACCATTTTCTTCGTCCTCCAGTAAATTATTATGTCTGCGATATAAAAGCCAAGCGTTATTGACACATATATCCAGTATTTGGGAAAAAATTAAAGGGTACCACCTGTGGCTTTTAAAAGGTGTTCGATAAAGCGCAACTAGCATATCTGCCAAATCTACGCCACCCATATGTGCATTGTAATGCTTGATAATTAATGGACAGGGTATTTTAATTTTCTTTTTAGCTTCTTTAGAGAATCTTTTAATAGAAGACATAGGATAAGCACTTACATACGAACTGCACACATGAACGGCCTTGTTATCAAACCCCTTTATAATGCAAGTTCTTTTTTCGTTATCCACTTTCTGCTAAAAAGATCCTCTTCATTTTTTTTAATTCCGCATCTGTTTGAAAACCACAACCTTGTAGACGATCTGCTCTCAATGTTCCAAGAGATAGAATTTCTTTTTCGTGTCTTAAATAGTGTACTAAACTAGGGGAGCAGAAAAAATTATCAAAATAAACCATGCAACATTCAGGTTTTTTTATTGTTTGGCAGAGAGCTAATACCATCTTGGCACCCAAACCAAAAGATTCCTAGTCATCAGCGAAATATCTATATCTGAATGTATCATACCCTCCGTAAGATAAAAAATCGTATACTATTCCAGATACACCACATCTAAATCATTACAAGCATAATATACCAAATGTTTTTATAACTTTTCTGTTAATCCTCTAATGGCAAAGTATCTAATAAGATACAATTAGTATTTGTCCGTATACCGGGTAATGTATCCAAAAAGATACTTATTCTATTTTCGTCAGTACCTGCCAATGTATACCCCAGGATACTAACTAAATTGTTGCTCAACTGGCAATGTGTCTTCGGAGATACTACTTTTCAAAGTGATCCTATCTGTTTGTTTATAGACAAATCATGAATATTATTTTATACAATTATTTGCTGAAGACCCAATTAACTATAATTATAGTTTACCAATCCATACAATAACTAATAACATATAAAAAATTAATTTACTTACCGAATGGCACAAATTTGCACTTTCTTTGTTTCTTTGGAAGTCATTTTGAGCACGTCTACACAAAACACTCTCTGATTGTGGCAAAACTGTGTATAGGGAGAGGGTACGTTTAAAAGCTCGCGGCAAACTTAGTTTATGTAGAGGAAGTACATTTTAATAAATAACGTATCCTGGAGTACACACCGTCAAGTTAAGGGTTAATTTTCACGAAATAAATATAGTTAACTTGATATGGTTTACAAAAATATCGTTTAAGACAAAAAGTAGAGGACAAGGCTAATTTTTTTTTTCTATGTAAATTTTTTATTTTTTTGTAGATCGACAAAAAGTAAACATCAAATCGTTGTGTGATTAATAATTCATTACATTTATTAAAGAAATTAACATCCTGAAAACAGTTACAAAAAGAAATACAAAATTCTGAAAGAAAAAGTGGAATTTTCGCTCGCTGGAAAAAGTGATGATAATATGAGCCCCCTCAAAGTTGATCCACATTATCATCAAAAAGATATAAATCCATACTAAGGTCAACAAAAATTTAATGTATAGGGTTCATAGTACTATTTACAATACTATTGTAAATAGTACTATCGTCTCTAATTCGTCTGTCTCGGACTGCCTTTTCCAAGACAATGTTAAATAGCAGGCAAGCCAGGGCATCCCCTTGTTTGAGTGCATCCTTTATTTCAAAGGATCGAGAATTTTCTTCTTGTATCCTAACGCTGGCTTTTTAGTGAGACATTGTCATTCTCGTTGATTGGATAAGTTTTTCTGGTATACCAAACTCACGCATCGATTGGTATAGTACTGTTCTCTTGACACTGTCGTATGCGGCCTTAAAGTCACCAAATAGGTGATGGGTTTCAATAATAAAGTTAAATGTTTTCTCGAGGATCTGTCTTTGTAAGCAGCTGTTAATAGAATGATACCTCTGTAGTTGTCGCACTGGAGCTGATCGCCTTTTTTATGTAAGGGGCATATCACGCCTTGAAACCATTTACAAGTCATGGTCTCATTTTGCCAGACCAGAAGTAAAAGTTTATGAAGTGCTTGCAGCAAGGCGTCACCACCATTCTTGTAGAGCTCACTACAAATTTGACTATTTTCTGGTTATTTATTATTTTTAAGCTTTTTAATGGCATGGACAACCTCTTCAGTGGTAGTTTGAGTTAAATATATTCCAATCATTTCGATCTGCTACGGTGTTATCTGCTTCGATATAAGGGCAGTTGAATTTTGCAATTTTGCGTCGAAAAATTTAACCCGTCGGTTCAAGATTGAGGCCGTATCACTTAGGATATTTCCTTCTCCATTGTTACAGCTCCCTATGTTTTGCTTAAACTCTTTACTCATTTTGTGTACATTTCTGTAGAACTTTCTAGTTTAGTTTTAATTTCTTAGCCATTTTATGTTTTCTAATTGCTTTTCTTTAAATTGGCCCTTTTTGTGGAATCGTTTTTCTTCCTTTTTCAGGGTCCGGTATTCCGCCTTTGCTCTTGTTGTGCATGTAGCTTGATTTGTCTTTAGGTATGCTATGTTTTTGTTATGTGTTGCTTTTTGGCACTCCTCGTCAAACTATTCGTTTTTTCTAACTGGTTTGGTTTTGCCCAATGTTTCCAATATCTTCTCAGTTATTATGTTTCTACATTTTGTCCATAATTTTTCCATATTTTTCCCCGCTTACAGGCTCTCTGTTTCCTCATCTATTTGTCTCTTATACTCTCTCGCAACTGTTTTAATGCGCAGATTATTAACATTAATTCTGTCTTGTTTCATATGTTTATCCTTCTTAAGATTTGATATTTTTCCTCTGGTTAACGGTTTCGTTGTCGCTTCTGAATAATTCTAATGAGCTGCAACCGAACCACCCTCTCAAATTTCTTAGCCAGGATATTTTGCGTCGTCCTCGGTTTCTCTTCCCTTGTATCTTCCCTTACATAATAAACCTAAGTAAATTACTACTCACCCCTCATTATATGAGCCAGATATTGAATCTTTCTAATTTTTACAGTTTTTATGACTTTACATTCTTTCTTTATTATTTGTAACACCTCTATATTAGTTACTTTTTTAGTCCACGATATTCTGTGGATTCTCCTGTAGCAGCACATCTCAAAGGAGTATAATTTTTTGATATTGTTCACGTTTTCATGCCGTATAGTAAAGTAGAAAAAACGTAACAAAGTAGCATTCTTGTGCGGATCTTTAGATTAAGGTTACGGTTGCAAAGTAAGTTCTTCAATTTTATGAACGTGTTTCTTGCTATTTCTATTTTAGATCTGATTTATTTTGTTTGAACTCCATCTTCGGTTAGCCACGTTCCTAAATATTTATATGTTGTTACCCTTTCGATCGTTGTATTATTGATGATCAGGTTATCTACATTTTGTGGTTTTTTTGAGAATATCAATGATTTCGTTTTCTTGAGATTCATTTGCAGTGCGTATCTTTCAGATGCATTGTATACACGTTGTATTATGTACTGTAGATCTTTCATGTCACTTGCAAATATGACCGTATCGTCCGCATATCTAATATTATTATTGCTATTTCCGTTGACCAAAATACCTTCCACAATATCCAATAAAGCTTCTTGAAATATATCTTCACTGTAGACGTTGAATAAGAGTGGTGAAAGTATGCACCCTTTTCGAACTTCTCTAAGTATACTTACTTCCTCTGTCAGTTCTCCTTCGACTCTTATTCTTGCTTTGATGTTATATCCTTGCTATAATTGCTTATAAAAGCACTCTAGTTGTGGAATCTTTATACAAGTCATTAAAAGACAAAGTACCTAACTCAGATAAAAGTGATGTTGTATACAAACTTAGTTGTTTTGGCTGTGAAGGTTATTATATAGGTCACACCTTCCAAAAAGTTTCCAGCCGTTTGACTCTTCACAAGAGTGACATTAGGTTACACCCTGATAGATGTTCCCTAGCCACACATGTTAACACAACAGGGCACTCTTTCGATTTTCCAAATGTGAAAATCCTATCCAAGGAGAGCAATTATTTAAAAAGATTGTTTCTCGAGATGGCTTTAATTTTTCAAGAAAAAGAAACCATTAATAAAAAGACAGATACCAACAATTTAAACAACTTATACTCATTATTGTTAACTTTAGATACCCACAAACCTACCAATAAAGGTAATTCATCGTCAACAATATAAGTTTTATTATATATGAGATATATAATATCTCTTATACTTCAAAATAAGTCTTTTTGCCGCTTATTTTTCAAAAAGTTCAGCGTCTATTAAGCATACTATTACCTTTACTCTCTTATACTTCAAAATAAGTCTTTTTGCCGCTTATTTTTCAGAAAGTTCAGCGTCTATTAAGTATACTATTACCTTTACATTGTTATCATTTAAGATCCAACGTTCTGTCGTTTTAAGTTGGTAGTAATTAATTCACAATCAATTCTTTTATTTCTGATAAGAATATTTGTAGTATTTTTAAATATGTGTTTTATAAAAGAACGTTTTAAAACAAAATTTTTTGGATAGTTTTCGCCATCATTTGTCAGATGAGTCAGATGAGTTGTCCATTTCATTTTATAAACACCATGACTAACCCCAATTTGTGTAGGATACAAAATAATTTTTATTCTGTAGTTTGTACTAATTTGTTTTATTGTAGCACCCTGATGATGCAAATAAAGATTTGCGAAAGCTTGGTAGACTAAAAAGAGCTATCTTTCTCCTATCTTCCGCTGCATACCCAAATAGTTGTGTTTGTAGTATATACAGGGACGAGTGCCTTAAGAACCGGCAAAATTACGCAAAAGATAGAAAACATAATACGTTGTGAAATAAAAAGAGATGAAAGTAGTAGAGGTGACAAATTATCGATATTAACCTATAATTTACTTGACATTACATTAGAATTATCGAAAATTTCCCACGTTTAGACGTTAGCTTATCAGCTGGTTGACTTCAGTTATAGTAATACGTACCACGTAATGTAAGTAAAAACAGTTTAAGTAGGAGTATTATTTTTATCCAAAATTAAAGTATTGATCAATAATAAACTATGATTTGAGACGTCGTATACACTCTTCTCAATACAGAATTATCATAGCTTGTTATTCTGTATTCGTCAACACAGATTTAATTATCAAATTACTACTAATTAAACTGTTTACTTACATTTGTTTGATTGCCTTCAATCAGTTTTTACTTTATGCGAAATTTAAAAAATGTAAATATTCGACGTCATACTTGTAATATTATGACTGAAGTCAACTAGCTCATAAGCTAACGTCTAAAGGTGGGAAACTATCGATAGTCCTAATGTAATTTAATGTAAATTATAGGTTTCTATCGATAATTTCCCACCTCTACTACTTTCATCTCTTTTTATTTCACAACGTGTTATGTTTTCTATCTTTTGAGTTATTTTGCCGGTTTTTAAGGCACTCATCACTGTATATATATATATATATATATATATATATATATATATATATATATATATATATATATATATATATATATATATATATATATATAATATTTTTCGTTGTCATATGGTGCTAATACTATTCATTTGTAGAATTTCGGTGAACCATTGAAGACTGACTATCAAACGTGGCACGATAATTGTAAACTTTACATTCCCGGTGTAACCCAAGAAGAAATCAATAGAGTAAAACAAGGAATATTCGATACAGACAACCAAGCTATTAAGGTAAGTAAACTATTTAGTAAACGTAAGATATCGATGGTTTTATATGGCTGTACAGGTGCTTTGTCAATAATTAAAAAGTATTTTGGTCTTATTCTCTTTGTAAGCTCTCCAGTTTTATTATTTTTAAAAAATCATATTAATTTTTAATTGTTTATTTACAAATTAGTAGTGTTTGGCCTTATATACATTTCAATTATCTGCAGCGTTTTAACCTTTACAAAAAAAAAAACGAAATACAGCATCTGAAAGGTTAAAAAACACAACTGGAAAGAAAGTTTGTACGATCCATAGAACCGAATTTATTTATTTTTTTTTTAGTTCATAGCGCAATTTTTTTTACACATACAGAGCTGAACTTTGGGCAATTTGTCAATAAAGTTTCAGTTGTTCATTTAAAATTTTATAACCTTAATCTATGCATAATTAACATCGTGGAAACCTGTTAAAATTAACAAACCAAAAGAAAGGTCACTGAGGTGATCTGAAAGTTCTTTCAAGCTCATGAAAATTGAAAACGAAACTTCAGAAGGAGCGCGCTTGAAAAATTTGCATTTCTTTGGTTCTACTTAACGTAGGACCTTCTTTTTTATTTAGGGTGATTCATCCATGGGTTAACGACTATATTATTTTTAATCGTTCTAATCATTTCACCTCTCTCATTACTAGTCCCTAGTCCAAATTCTTTAACATCTGTGGGCCGACCCTGTCACACTTTCACATTAAATTTTTCATTTTAATTGTAGCTTAACTATTTTTTTTATTGTTACATTGCATGTTTACAATCTAGTCTATACACAAAGTAATAAGTAAATTGTCTGTAAGTAAATTAACGTGAGTTAGGTATAATATACTGCCCAGTGATGGTTCTCTAGGTATTATTGCGGTAGGTCTTTTGGCCATACTCCCTTCAATCTTCTTTCGGCAAGTAGTTGAGTGACTAAGTTATTTATCAGTTCGTTGTTGTGATCAGTGGTGCGATTTTTATATTTTAGTGGGTGATTCTTTATTATGTCCTTTAGTAATGGGATATCCAGATCATTGTGAAGTGTTTGGTTAGATACATACCATGGAGCTTTCCTTATCATACGGAGTATTTTGTATTGGAATGTTCAAATTTGTATTTGAAGGTTTACTACAGCCTCATAGTTTTATTCCATATGCTTAAACTGGTATGAGTATAGCTTTGTACAGAAGCAGTTTATTTTTAAGAGATTACTGAGACCTTTTGTTAATTTGTAGCATGTGAAATTTATTGGAATACCCTAGTATATGTGTTAATTGAAATCCCCTTATATATTTTATGCATTATAAAAACTAAGACTTTTTTTCAATGTTTCTTAGTTCGTATCCTTCAATTTAAAACCAATATAATCTTTCGTTCTTTTTAGGTCGCCGCCGTCGATAATAAAATATTTTATTGTTTATTTATGTCACAGGCCCAAATTCTTCAATATTTCTTTGTTCAAACCGCCCGATATTGCGTTTTCCAATTAATCTACGCTTAATTTTCGTTGTGTTTTGTTTATTTTAGCGTTTTGTTTATTTTAGTTTATGCGAGCAATTTTTGAAGATAATTTCGTCACTCTCAGTGGAGCCGCTGTTAGAGGCAGTGGCAGTGGTTTCGGTGTTGGTCCGAATTTTCATCTAGTTCGTTTCCTTATTGTTTTTTTTTATCGGAATTAGTGAAGTTTTTTAGTATGTAGCAGTTCAATGTGTAGTTACAGAGGTCAGTCAATTTGTTTAAAGTAAGTTAAATTGTACTCTTACGTAATATGTCAGATTTAGAAGAGTAACCACTTGTTTCGATGTTATAAAGATTTGTGTGAACATCTGAAAAGTAAATAAGATGGTTCCCGTTTACAAGATGTGTATAAGTGCCCCACTTCAACCTCGTTTTGTTCCTGTTCTGTTCCTGGAGCAGTTTTGTATTTGAATGTGCCAGTTTCAACTTTTAACCTCAAATAGATCCAGTTTTTCTTCAATCGTGTCCATATAGTTCCCAGAAATATTAGTAATGTCCAGTATCCCGTTTAATCCTCAGAAGTTTCAGTGCAAAGTGCAAAATTTTATGTGAATTAATGGTAACATTTTGTGTTTAATTTCTATAGTAAAATAGACATTTTTTAAATAAACGTAATAATTGCTTTCATATAAAGAAAAAAATTGTAATATTTAAAGTAGTAGATTTTATGGTTTGACTTTTAGCTTTCATTTTATTTGTTCAGTTGTGTTTTAAATTTAATGTTAATATATGACAGCTAGCTTTATTTTTGGTATTGTTTTGTTTTGTTTTCTTTAAAAGAAAGGTACATGTAAATTTTGTAAGTTTTTGTAGTATCTCCAACTCCTGGAAATTGTAAACAGATGACACATGTAAGTTTTTTTTGTATTTTTGTATTTTGCAGCTATTGTTATTATATTTTTGTAATGTCTTTTTTGAGCATTTTTCTGTTCTCGATGTTTTGTAACTGTTTGTGGTGACACAAAAATAAATGTTAAATTTTGTTTCTTAAATTTTGTTTATTCTTTTTTTTAACAAACCTTTATTTTTGAGTTTCCATTTGGAAAAGATATGTTTTTTATGTTCAATAATTATATCTCCAGTTACAAGTAGCTGGTTGTAATAGGTATAATTAGGCACCTCAAGTGGCGCCCTATATTAAATTTCTTGAGGTGTTTCCGGTTTATTTTCATTCTGTTTGTCCCAAGACATTTATGACCCTTTATTTCATTTTTCTGTAGTTGCCCCAATCCAAACCCCCCTTGTCTTTTACTTATCCACGACCCCAGCTCTTATACCAAAACCTGAGTGCCGTTCGCACAAGTAACGTTTATTTTGCTTACCCTATCTCCACCCCCATAGTTTCTATTCCCCAATCTTCTACCCCCAAAATCTTACCCTATGGTAGGCAAAAAATATCGTTACAAATTAGCCAGTTCATATTTTTTAGTTTAAGATTTAGTTGTTTCCGTTAGGTTCTAATGTGTGTTGTCTGTGTGTTAATGAATGTAAGTTTTACATTCAGATGCAATCCCAAGTATTTCACAACTGGTTTTATAGGAATGGGAGTATTATTAATATAAACTTGTGGACATGTAGATTTTCTTGTTGTAAAAGTAATTTGTACTGATTTGCTAGCATTAACACTAATCTTCCATCGCTAATGCCAGTTTTGTAATTGGACTTATTGATTTTGTACTTTTTGTGATGCTACATTAGGGTCAATATCCACTGCCAAGATTCCCGTGTCATCGGCAAAACTAGCTAAGAAGGTATCATTGCTGGTTGAAACGTCTGCTGTAAATATCAGATACAGAAATGGGCCCAAAATCCTACCCTCAGGTACGCCAGATTGTATGATGTGGTAATTTGTGTAGCATTCTTCAATTTTGACTTGAAAGTAACCGTCAGTAAGATATGATTTTAGTATAACGTATAGTTGGTCTGTTAGGTGTAATTTCAGTTTGTAGAGGAGAGCTTTATGCCGTACTCTATCAAATGCCTTTTGTATATCTAGAAACACTTCAGCGTAAAACTTTTTCTCTTCGAGAGTTGTTTTCGTTATATTTACTCATCTGTGGCATTGTTGGATGGTTAAGTGTTCACAAGTGTTCATTCTTAATCCGAATTGGTGTTGTGATATAATTTCGTTTATGGGAACAACTTGCTCAATTTTATGTAATACTTTCTTTCTAATACTTTCGACATTATTGGTAGTAGGCTTATAGGGCGATATGAATTTGCTTGCGTTGCGGGCTTACCAGATTTCGAAATCATTTGAACAAATTTTCATTGTATTGGAAAGTATCGAAGACGTAGTGTGCTGTTGTATATTATTGGTAATAATACAACTGCTTTTCTCGGTAGCTTCTAAAGTAATTCTTCTGTTATCAAATCGTAGGCAGGAGCTTTCTTGAAATTTAGCATTTTTGTTTGTTGTCGAACCTTTGTCGGAGTAAATGTTGTCAGAGGAAGAGAAACTTGACATTGAGTTTCGAGATACATTCTTATAACATCATGTTCATCGTTATTAGTATCTCGGGCTGCAAATACACTTACAAGATGCTCTGTCAATATTGTTGTTTTTTCTGCGATTGTGCGGGCCCAGGTCATGTCTGTTTTTCTTAATGGTAAATTTGTTATTGTCGGTCGTTTAAATTTTTTTGTAGCTTTCTATATAGAGTGGTCTTCATGTGAGTGGTTTGAAATATAAAACTGGAAGGAGTCGATTTTTTCTTAATGTAATCCTCTATTTAGTCTATGACTTATCCTGTTAAGGTACGTTAAGTTCTCTTATATGGAGGGGGATATTATGGTTTTTTTGCACATTTCTTTGGCGCTGTGGTGTTGCTTCCCATCCTGTTGTTTGTAAAACTGTTGTTAAATAGTCTACTGCTTTCTCTACATCTTCGTTTTCTTTTATCCGTATATCTAGTCTAATCTTTGTATTTACATAATTTTGGTAAATATCCCAGTTTGCTTCTTTAGTCGCAAGTTTGGGTGGTGGTGTTCTCTATACTATGTTTGTACTTAAAATTATTATTAATGTGCTGTGATCTGATGTTAAATCAAAGTTTAACTCTATTGCACAATGGGTGTCAGATATCCCTTCTCTTATAAACAAATCTGGGATTTTGTTGGAGTCCGTAAGCCAGTATGTGGGTTCTCCCGTTGATAAGAATCTTAAGTTATTTTGTTGGATGATATTCATTAAGCCTGATTAATTTGGAATACCATGAAAAAATTTGTATGAAATTATGATACTATTCACTTAAAATGGGATGTCTAGGCGGATGCCATTAGCATTTCATGACGCAATTCATAATGTTTTGAAAACTATTTTGTTATTTTGTTAATGAATGTAGTTACCATGGTTAAAATTAAGCTATTTGAGAGAACATATTTTTGAATTCATTTAGGAAATTTGATGGTTTATCTGCTTAATCATTGTTGATATTTTTGTAATCTGCATTTATGTTTGTAATAGCAGCATCTCTATAACTGATTCTGTTGAAATTATGAGCATGAAGTTGGGTAGGTATATTTACATTGGGATTGTTGACAGGGTTTTGAGTAGTCATTTGTTTTGAGTTGCGATTGTATCTGATATTAAGTAGTTCACGATAAACAGAACATTTTCTATAATTAGAAGGATGGTCTCCGTTGCAGTGAGTGCAAGTTGCTGGCGTTTTTTTTTTTTTGGTTTCTTGCAGTCCTTTGTGTTGTGTGATCCAGCGCATTTTTCGCAAACATATGGTTTTGCACAGTACGTTTTAGTGTGACCATATTCTTGACATCGTGTACATTGTGGTATATTTCTTTTAATTCTCGGTGGTTCTACTCTTATTTTACAATGTTTTATATATTGAAGTTCAAATATTTTTTTGTTGTTCGTTTGAGGCTTGAGGTGCATAAAAAATAATGGTAATGGACACGGCTCAATCTGTGTCTGACATTTGTAACGTTTCTTACCTTATGACCCCTTTTTTTAATTTCCGAAAGGAGTGATGTAGTCCTCGAATAACTATTCTGTATGCTCTCTCTTGCTTAGGTTGGTATGTATGTTGGACGATTTTTTCCTTTCGTACGTGATGTATTAGTTTTCTGTAGGATTCAGGTATCTTTGGTAATTTTTATTGTGTTGCTTGTTAAGGCTTTAGTAAAGTAAGTTTCTACGTTTACTGCTTGAGCTAAATTATCTACCATTTTGTTATAGTTACTCACGCCATATATAAAAATTGAGGAGGGTTTTGAGATTGGTAAATTTTTATTCATATAATTTACGGAGTTTTCCTGTGGAAGTGGCTGCAACCTATTTGAGAGTGTAATTGAAGCTTCTTCTTCTTTTGAATCTTGACGTTATTTCTTTTTGATCTTATCGTTTGCCATGGGTGTTTATTATTTTGAGAGTCTTCATGTTCTTCGTCAGACATAGAATCATATTCATTCTGTGTTTCTGGATTGTTTTTTAAGTTTAAGTTAGCTTTTGAGTTTGATGTAGAATGAGAAAAGTTGGTTTGCTGGGTAACTATTGGCTATACCTGATATCATCATCATCATCCAGCCTCAAGAGTCCACTGCTGAACATAGGCCTCTTCCTCATGTTTCCAACCCCGTCTATCTTGCGCCGCTCTCATCCAGTTTTTATTGAGTCTTCTTAAATCGTCAGTCCATCTTGTAGGTGGTCGACCGACGCTTCTCTTCTCTTCCCTTGGCCTCCATTCCAATAACCTCTTTGTCCATCGCCCATCTGTCATTCTGGCTATGTGTCCTGCTCATCTCCATTTTAGTCTGGCTATCTTCTCGATGATGTCAGTCACTCCGGTTCTTCTCCTGATGTCTTCGTTGGTTATTCTGTCTCGCAGAGTTATTCCTAACATGGACCGCTTCATTCTTCTCTGCGTGACTCTCAGTTTGGTCGCTGCTGCTTTTGTTAAGGTAAGTGTTTCTGCTCCGTACGTCAAGACTGGGAGGACGCACTGATCAAATACCTTTCTCTTTAGGCATGTGGGCAGCTCACTTTTAAAAGTTTCTCTGTTTTCCAAATGCTGCCCACCCAAGGCCGATTCTTCTCTTCAGTTCATGAGTCTGGTTATCCCTGCCAATCATAATTTCATGTCCCAGGTATTTATATCTATCTACGAGTTCTATTTCTTTCCCACCAATACTGATGTTCTGGTTGGGTACCAAATTGGTCATGATTTTTGTTTTCGAGATATTTATATTTAAACCTACACTTTCTGTAGCCACAACGAGTTCCTGTACCATCTCTCTTGCCATACCTAGATCTTCAGCTATTATAAGTATATCATCGGCGAAACGTAAGTTGTTTAGATATTCTCCATCTATTTTTATTCCCTTTGTCATCCAATCCAAATTCTTAAAAGCATGTTCTACCACCGTATTAAAAAGTTTAGGTGACATTGGGTCTCCTTGTCTAACCCCCCGTTCTATTTTTATGCGATTACTGTTAGTATGTAGTCTAACAGTGGTTGTTGCCTGCAGGTATATTTTGTATAATAATTTAGTATATCTATAATCTAGCCTGCATTCTTTAAGCGCCTGTAATATTTTGCTTAGCTCAACTGTGTCAAAGGCTTTGTGAAAATCGATAAATATTAGAACTAGAGGTTTATTGTATTCCACTGCTTTCTCTATTAGGGTTTTTATACTTTGTAAATGGTCATTTGTTCCGTAACTTTTTCGGAATCCTGCCTGTTCCCTTGGTTGATAAGTCTCTAATTTTCTTTCCATTCTCTTAACTAATATTCGCGTAAACAACTTATATATATATATATATATATATATATATATATATATATATATATATATATATATATATATATATATATATATATATATATATATATATGGCTGAGGAGGCTAATCGGTCTGTAATTCTCTAAATTTGCTTTGTCTCCTGCTTTGTGTAATAGAATCATAGTAGCGAATTATTGTTCCAGTCTGTTGGAATATTGGCGCTGTGAAGGCAGATATTGAAAAGTTGTTTAATTTTTTCAAGTAATACATCCCCTCCAATTTTTAGTGCTTCTGATGCTATTCCGTCTTCATCCGGGGTTCGATTATTTTTCATTTTCTTCGGGGCTTCTTTGATTTCTGATTTTGTTATATCGGGCATTAAATCTGATTCTTGGTTTAATACCCCAGTTTTTAGTGTAATTGGAGGTTCCGTATTGTTATCTTTTTTTCTTGATCTATATAACTCTGTGTAGAACTCTTCGACTATTCTTAATATTTCATCTCTGTTCGTTATTTCTTCTCCAGTTCTGTTTCTCAGTTTGTTAACTTCTATTTTCCCCTTTTGTACGCTCCTCTTCAAAACTTTCATGTTCTTATTTTGCTCTATTGCCTTTTTGTTTTTTCTACATTGTAGTTTCTTATGTCTTTTTTTATTGCCTTTGTGATCGTCTTATTTATTTGTTTTATCGCTTCTTTGCTTGTAGTGTTATCTCCTTTCATTTGTCGCCTTAGTTCTATAAGGGTTTTCGTGGGTTGACTCAGTTTTTCATCTTTTTTCCTTGTCGGACAATATTTAGTTTGATTTAGTTTGAGCCTGTTGCATTGTGTTGACTATTTGTTTGTTCAATATATTGATGTCTGCTGTTGTTGTATCTGTCAATGAATTACCAATATATTTTTCGAACTCCTGAATGTTAGTTGGGTTTTTCCATTTCTTTGGTTGTTTCTTATTTATCATTTTGAGTCTTTCTTTTTCGGTTGATATCGTTATCGTTAATATATACCTGATTGTTGTTGATAATTATGAAAAGGTATCATTTCGTTTACTGTTGGTTTATTTGAGCACAATGGTGGAGGTTGAGTATTTATTTGACTTACTTGGTAATATGGATGTATTAGGTTTGTAGGCTCGTTCTGAATTACAGTTGGAAACTGCACTGTAGCGTATTGAAAATCACTTGATCCTGGTCCGTTCCCTGTTGGAAACATTTTTAATTCACTTAGAGCTCATTTTTATTTCACATTGACTGGATAAATGAAAGTTTATTTATTTAGCAATAATCAATTTAAAACATCCAAACCTCGAGAAGATTAATAATTAAATTAGATAGCACAATTACAATATCTTCAGAGAACCGCCAAAAATTAATATCTTTTCGACAGAACCCCAAAATTCACATTAAGTTTGACAGTTATTTTCTTTAAATCTAACTTATTTTTAATTATTTTAATATTCTACCGATCAAAGAGTAGAGTTTTTCTACTACATCATCATATTTCTTTTTAGCTCTTGGCACATACATTTTTAAGATAATAATATGCTGGGAAGGGTTTGCTGTTTAACTGGAGTTAAATGCGTCTCTCAGAAATATATGTTAAAGTTTTGACATATTTTATGTATTTTGGAGCAACCAAAAGGTAGTGATTACCTCCAGAATAGTATAGTGTTCCGCCTTCTTTTTTATATATTCTGAAACCTGTTCATCCAATTTCGCCGAATACCATTATTTGTATGTTTAAGTCTTTTTTGTGTATAAATTTGTATATTTCTTAAACAGCATTATCCATTTTCCTAATTAGTTAAAAATTTGTATAATCCATTTACACAACCTAATTTTAGACGTTGAGTTGAGATATTCTTTACAACCCTTGCTCATTTAACGACTGCTTGGGTCTACGAGCGATTGCTACATTGTTTCTCTCCATAGGGATTTCCTAGATATATCCATGGGGATCTTTAATGTAGCGGTTTATGCGGTTCATCAAAATTTTGCTTCATCCACCTTCGAGGTCGATTTCTCAACTTATGACAAAAGAGTGGCAAGTCACCTACCAACTAATCTGCACGAAGCCGTTGGTCAGTAAGTGAAGGATTATTTATACCGACAATGACTTGGTGAAATGATTGCTATATCTTGCTACACTCCCTGCCATATCTGGTTTAGCATTCAGAAGCAAAAATAAAAGTTTTTAAATTTAAAATCAATTATATTTTAAAAATCCGTTTTTAATTTTTGATTTTTCTTTTGTTCCAGAAATATGCTGCTTGTGTTTGGTTGGAATCCAAAACCGTACGTAATAGTTTTTATATTTACATAACAGTGAAACATAGTATAAGCTAATAGTTTGTTTACTAATAGTAATAGTAATAAAGTTTTGGATTTAAAAATTAAACTAAGACTTAATAAAAAATATAAAACAATTGTGCTTAAAGTTTATATAACGCATGTAACAGTTTTCGGAATTAATATTCCATCATCAGTGCTATCCTAAAACTATAACCACTTTAAAGATCTTCATATAAGTCAAGTGAACTTGACTTATATGAAGATCTTGAAATTATCAAAGAAAAGCAGAGACGTCCAAATTGTGTTAATCGCCATGTCTCATTCAATCAAGACTTCCTTCTTCTCCAGCGCCAACCATTTTCATGGCCGATATTCTCAACATCTACTGTAACATTAAAATTTATACTAATCTCCCTCCGTTTGTCATTTATTCATCTTTCTTAGCCCACTCCAAATCACTCTTTCTTAATGCATCTAACTTTTCCATCACTCCCTACTTCTTTCCAGAATTCTAAACTTTGCCTCTGACTTTTATGCCTAATGTTCTTCATCCACCATTGCTACATGATTAAATTTAGATCTGACAATTCTATATCCCTTTTATAAACCATTCAAAATCACACAATAATTATAATCCCTCACTCATATTCACATTCACATACGCAGATAATTTTCATGATTTCCATCTAAAGCCAAGCCATACATCTGAATTTCCTCTTATCAATCACAACACTTTAGTAACGTCTAGACTTTTTACTCCTCTTACCAAAAAATTTAACAACCTCCACCCCCACACACCCAATTTCCTCTAAAACATTCTTCTATTCTATTCAATAAAAAGATATGTCTCTTGTTTAGTCAATTTTTGCTATCACAACAACAAAAAAACATTACAAATCATAACTCCAACCAAATAGATTCACCCTATACCCATCAGTTTTGTCAATCTTCAATAATCTTTTAATACCTATTATAACATTTTTTAATCAACTTTTACACTTCTTTAAAATCCTCTAAACTTCTCTATTATACAGAAAATGGATTACATCTTTGAATCTAACGCTTTCCTTAAATCAGTCAGACATAGCAATATTAGTAATACTCTAGTTATTTCTAGGTGATTTGCTTTATAACGAATATTGCTTCTGTACACGATCTTCCACTAAGAGAACCCTGTTGTTTATCTGCTAAACTTATCATCTGATTTATTAACACTTGTAAATCAAAACTTTATAAATTATAGTAGTTGCATAAATAGTTTATACCTCTGTAGTTTTCTGGCTGATGTATATCTCCTTTTTTGAATAGTAGAATTAGTTCGCTGATTCTCCATTCTTTTGGTATTTTATTGTATTTTATAATTGTATCAATGAATGTTGTTATTTGTTCTGTCATTGCTGCTCCACAATATTTCAGTAATTCGTTTGGTATCCCGTCTTTACCTGCTGCTTTTCATTTCTTTAGGATTTCAAGTATTTTCCGAGCTTCCTGTACATTTATATTAAGTTCTTCATTTGTGGCAATTTCTGGTGTTTCCGGTTCTAGCGTTTATTCTTTCTCTAGAGCTTTTTTAGGTAGTCAATCCACGTATTGGACTGGTCTAGGGTATATTTGTGGAATTGTCATATTTGAGCACAAATGGGAGATTGTGTGTCTCTATCCAATGTACCTTGATTCGCGCCGTTTCTTTGCTTGAGTCTTTGTTGTTGAGCAAACAGTGCATCTACGAACTTTGTTGTTGGGGACAATATCAGGAAAATGTCTACCTACAAGACGAAAAACCTTCGCACAGGCACTACCGTTGTATGTTTTGGTAAATGATACCTAAAAATAACATCTCATTGTAACAAGATAATTTCAAGATTAGATCCACATACCTGTCTAGAAGCTGACGAATAAGATTTAAGTGAAACTGGGCCAATGGTGTTTTCTCTGGGTGTTGTGTAAGGTATATTGTATGTGTATTTAGAATAGAAAGGTCCAATATGTGAAAGCATAGCTTTTTATACCATTTGACGGTTTTCCTGACGCTTTCTGTGAAACTTAGTAACATGTCAGTCCTGTCCACTGCTTCCATATTCATATTGTAATCTATTACACAAGCTGGTTTTTTAATGAATTCGTTTGTCTTTCTGTCTTTTTTAGCCAATTCTACCATTTTGTCTTGGTGCATGCTAGTAAGTATAGTGACCTCTCCTCGATCCTTCCATTTTAGTGCCAACATAGTCCAAGTCGACATTGAGGAAGTTGCACCTTTCTGTAATTTTTCTGCTAAATTAGGCATGTGTTTTCTGTTGACCCTTACTGCTACACAAGAGTTAGTTGTATGGTCAAATAGATAACTTGACAAACCAGGAGACGTATACCAGTTATCAGTAAAGAGAGAGTGACCTTTGTCCAAGTAGGGTTTCATAAGAGTGGCAACCACAGATCCTGAGAGGCCGATATCCTCATAATGATTTATTTCGGTATTTTACCTACATAAACGATAAAGTCTAACACATAACCCGTTTCACAGTCACACAGAAAAAACAATTTTATTCCAAATCGATGGCGTTTGGTTCTTATAAACTGTTTAAACTGCAGCCGTCCTTTAAATAGAACCAAACTTTCGTCGATTAACAGATTTTGGAATGGCGTAAAATTATTAGCAAATGAGTTTTTTACCTGCAAAAAACGCCTCGCACCTTGTATAAAAATCCGCTTGAGGTCGATCAGCATTTTCAGCGAAGTGTAACATTCTCAGCATAGACTGAAAGCGATTCCGGGATATTACACTAGAAAATATGGGTGTATATAACAAATGGTTTGTTGACCAATTTTCTGTAAGTTTGACTTTTCTATGGCGTGCTGCGAGCAATAGCACAGCGATAAATGTAAAAAATTCATTTTCTCTAAGTGGAGACCAAGCAATCTTTTTATTTTTGCAAACTTCCGCTGCAGCAAAATTATTTGTTTCATGTATGATTAAATTAACGGTACCTGGATTTAGAAAGGAAAGAAAACAATCTATGTACCTGGTAGGAATCTCAATATTGTCTAAATGGGTATCTGCATTTGTGTCATCAAACTCGTACACGACAGGAACAAATTGCTGTTTATCCCACTGTATACTAAAATCATTCACTAAAGCTCTTTTGCTTTCATTTCTCGATGTATTTGTAACCACAACTTCGACTTCGCCCTTATCAGCATCTTCATTTTCAGAAATAGCTTCATCATTCCCATAAATAATATTAACAATCTCCTCCTCTTTTGAATCATCGCTATCTGGTACATAATCGCTTTCACTTTCTAAAAAAGGCTCTTCATCGGAATCCAAGCATGCCAGTATATTATCATATTCTTTTTGCGTTAGTCCACACAAATCACCTGTATCGCATGAACTCCTTCTTTTTCTCGAATCAGACATTTTCTTGAAATTTCAGAGTACATTTGCATTGCAACAGTAACAGCAGAATACTGCGTAGTTCATGCTAACGTGATATTTGCGGTACAAGACACATGCTAAAAATAGACCAAAAACCCGACCATACCCAGCAGTTACCGAAACGCCGTGTATTAGTCCCGTATCAATACGGCAGTGGGTTCATCACAATGCATGTTCTAACGTACCAATACGGGATTGGGGCTGATGGCACTGTAGTAATGCTTGATAGATGCGGCAATAGTGCTGGCGAGGCGCAAAAAAAAATTTGATGCCGTATACAAACGGCATGGTATTACAAACGTTTTCACTCGAGAACGTATATATACGTCACTGGGAACAGTGGCACTTTTCCCCAAATCGTATATATATACGTCGCTGGTAAAGAAAGGGTTAAGCAGATAAAAACTAAAGCATGACAAGGAAAATCGCGTTATTAATGTTTAAAACTCTGAAGTGAAACTCATAACCCGTCTCAAGGAAACTTGACTTTAACCTAACTATTATGTTAGTACTGAGTATAGTTGTTTTTTTCAGATGAACACTGATATGGTTATGAACAAGGCAATGTTGGATCTCTATTTGCCCAAGGAAGTTTTGGAAGACGAATATATCGGTTATTTGTTGTGTGCTAAACAATTTAGCCAAAAAAGTAAGTATAGACGTTTTTTGTGGCTTTAGCACTTGGCTATTTTGCCTTTAATAAATGAAAAATAACGAATTTTAACTTTCTAATATAATTAATAGGTACTAAAATAAAAATGTGTATAACTATACTAATAATTGCTGGTGGAAAAAGTGTATCTATTCGAGTCGGAAAACTTCATAAAAATCCTCAAAACTGAATCAAAGAAAAAAAAAATAATAATAATAATAGCAATATAAAACAATAATAAGGAAATACAGGAATACTCGCTTCTCGTCCTGCGAAATTTCTTATTCTATAGGTCATTTCAGATGTCCGTGCAGTAAAGGAATGTGCAATTTTGATTGTGTGCGATTGAAAACCAGTATGTAATAGGCTCCATAATAATAAGGGTTATAAAGAGTCTCCTAGACAATAGTTTATAAGCTTATAATGGTTTTATTTACAAGTGTAAAACGTACGTGGGCGTGCAAATGAGTTTTACAGCATTTGTAAAAGTTACATACGAAGAAGTATCAGTTTTTTGATTTTTAGCAAATTTTATATATTTTGTATATAATTAATTGAAGAATGTATTTTAATATTTGAGTTGATAGCCCAGAGGACAGTAGACGATATTATTATATCGTTTTCGTTCACGGCCGCCAAAACAGGTGGCGCCTCTGTACGCTAACCACTGTAATGGTGAAGTTTTAGGAGACATTTGTTGGACTTTCCGAGTTTGAATTTGTATCAGTCCGTCTGATGAGGCTGGGATAGGCCGAAATGATTCATAACACTTTATTATTACCGATTCGAGCAATGTATCGTCAACATATCTTCCATATCTTTTATAAAGAAGATGGCAATTATCAAATATAGTGAGGAGCCCATTGGGGCACCATTTATTTGTCTGTAGAATTGATTTTGGAAGATAAAATAAGTGTTGGACATACAATGTTTAATGAAAGATAAGTGGTCTTGCTGGATACTGTATTTAGTTTTCAGAATGTTTATAGTGTTTCG
Organism: Diabrotica undecimpunctata; assembly: GCF_040954645.1. Lineage (NCBI taxonomy): Eukaryota > Metazoa > Arthropoda > Insecta > Coleoptera > Chrysomelidae > Diabrotica > Diabrotica undecimpunctata. The sequence goes on along the minus strand of NC_092811.1, from coordinate 35,295,502 downwards.
TCTATAGGAATGTAATGATATCAAAACTTACTAGAATATCTGACGGTGAGATGGGGTATTGTTTAAGAAGTTCGATGAAATGAAAAGAATTTTTGACGAAGGATGAAGCATTTTCGGCGAGAGGTTGTAGAGTTTTGGCCAAGTACTTGGCCAATGGTTGTGTAGGACAGTTGTATGCACTGACAATAGGACGTAGAGGAATATAAAGTTTGTGAGTTTTGGGTAGGCTATATATTCGAGGTGTTGTGGAAGCCTTTTCACAAGGAATTATATATTGTTTTATGTCAACTGGAAGAGACGTTTTATCGATCATGGTTTTTGTTGTTTTCTCCAGATAGGTTGTCGGATTATTAGGAATTAGTCTGTAGTCTGCAGTATTAACGAGATTTAAGAGTTTATTAATATAAGAAGGCGGGAGAAATTACAAGAATTGGATTTGACTGAAGTTCTTTCAGGGCTTTTCTCTCGGATTGGCTAATGTTCGAAATAGGAGGCTTTGAGTTTTTAAGAACTCTAGCGATGTCTTGTCTAGTTATTTCAACATCTTCGAAAGGTCATTGAAATGTGACTTCGGGTAACAGAGTAATATTGCTAAAGCTTGAGTGGCAATGGTTGAAATAGGAGTATCAGAAAAGATATGAACCACTGTAGTTGGTTTCAATATTGTTGTTTTTAGATACTATTTTATTGTGAATAAGACACAATTAAAGGTTAAAATAAATTTATTGACATTTCAATTTCTACTTTAGATATCGTTTTCAAAATATAAACATTAATAAATTAAACAAATTTTGTTTTTCGTTACTTAGTGAAAAATTCTTCTAATAATTTAATTTTATCTGACTCATTTATATTCACAATTTAGACATTTAGACACTTTAAAGTCGTCTACTTTAAGGATCTGGATAAATCAGCCTATATTCTCTTCTTGCTGTTTGCTTGTTTTTATTATTTTTTACATAAATTGAGAATATATCTACTTAGTACAGTATAACCCATTTCGGTATGAGGACTGACAGATTATAATAAATTAATAATTGTTTCATTTTGAAATGTCAGTTGCATAGTCACCTATGGTTACCCTTTTGTAGTACCATATGCCATTATAGAACAAAACTAATGCTACACAATGTTATATATTGGTAGTCAGGAAATGCAGGGCTACTCAAAACTATAAAAAAATACAGGGTGTCCCATTTAAAATAAGATGCATTTTATTGGGCAGTCCCTGTATATAAAATTTGGTCTGTTGCTACATTGTTGGTCGGCACAGGTAAAATAATACAACTTTTATTTGAATCTTTTTTTTGTATTCCCGAAATTAACGAAAATAAGTGGGGATCAAAAAAAAAAAAATGAGAAACCCGGTACATTAAAAAAATGAATAGATGATCAGATATCAAAAATATTGATATTTGTGACATTTAGTTGTCGTCTAGTAGAATAAATCGCTTGACGGAGAAGCGCAAAACTGGTCTTTCTAAGAATTTGGGAAATAGAAGAAGAAACAGTGTGGTATTTATGTTTTAGAAATTTGAGTATAACTTTATGGTCTCGACAGGCTTTAAGAAATGCTAAATCACAAAGAAGACGATTGTTACATAGCAGCAGTTTGCTAAATGATTTAGTGAGATGGTAAAATTCCTCCCCGTAGAGGCGAATAAAATGTTCTGAAAGGTTTCCGCGGTTAGTACAATTAAACCTAGAACTAAGATTTATATTACGAGGCATGTTTTTTAAGTAAGTACCGTTTTGCAAATCCGCCGCCGCAGCGCTACGGTCAGCGTTCCGCGCATGAGCGCTGGTTACCTACATCTCTTGTCTACGCACTGACGCCATTACAGTCTGATTCTTCATTGTATACTTGTTTACTCCAGTGTTTAAGATGCCTCCAACAATCGTAAGTAACGCTGATTGTGAAGTACGGGCTGTTATACGATTTCTTATTGCTAAAGGCGTAAAACCGATCGATATCCATCGTGGGAAATGGGTGAGAGCATTTAAAGATGGCCGCACAAATGTGCATGATGCAGAACGGAGTGGTCGTCCTTCGGTCGTTAATGAAAATTTGGTGCAGAAAGTGGACGAAAAGGTGAGAGAAAACAGACGCTTTACAATTTCATCATTGTCCGACTGCTTTCCTCGGTATTCTCGTAGTGTTTTGTATCGCATTGTTACCGAGAACTAGAATTACCGGAAATTATGTTCACGTTGGGTTCCAAAAATGTTGACGGATTTGCACAAAACCCAACGTTTATGCAGTGCATTGACTATCCTTGAGCGATACCACAGTGAAGGTGAAGATTTTTTAGACCAAATTGTTACTGGTGACGAAACGTGGGTGGCCTACGTCACACCAGAATCGAAACAACAATCCATGGAATGGCGACATTCATCATCACCCAAAAGAGTGAAGTTTAAGCAAACAATTTCTGCCCGGAAAATCATGTGCACAGTTTTTTGGGACAGAAAAGGAGTATTGCTAGTGGAGTTTCTGCCTCGTAATGAGACAATCAATGCAGCGTCTTATTGTGAGACATTGAAAAATCTGCGTCGTGCAATCCAGAACAAAAGACGTGGCAAGTTGAATAAGGATATCGTTTTGCTGCATGACAATGCCCGTCCACCTGTGGCTAATCAGACCAAAGATCTCATCAAATCATTTAAATGGGAAACTCTAAATCATCCTCCATACAGCCCTCATCTGGCGCCCAGCGACTACCATTTGTTCCAGCACTTAAAGAAACACCTGGGCGGTCAGCGTCTTCAAGACTATAACGAAGTCAAAACATTTGTGATGCAGTGGTTAACAAGTCAGGCGGCAGAATTTTATCAGGAGGGTATTCAAAAACTGGTGCCATGTTATGACAAGTGCCTCAATATTCACCGAACTTATGTAGAAAAGTAGATTAAGGTACAGGCTTTCAAAAAATAAAATTATTGCCATATCTTTGCACGTCCTTTTTTTAATTCCAAAACGGTACTTACTTAAAAAACACGCCTCGTATTACAGGACTAATTATTAAACTTCACAATCTTCGTGGTTAAACCTCGTCGAATATCATTGCGCCCAGCATTCGACATCCTCTTCGATGTTTTCTTCAGGGCTTCCGAGGTCTCTTGTTTTATACTACCTAATATATAGTAAAAAAGTGCACCGTACAGTAGTAACTATTGTAAATAAACATATAATTGCTTCGGATTATTGAAAAACTAACGAAATCAGGTAATGATTTCTTTTGGCCCAAATGTCCAACTTCATCCTATGAGTAGTCAACACAATCCCAAGTTTAAACAAGAACCAGAAATTAAAGATAGAATAGAGGCAACATTCTTGTAAATTTAGGAACACAAAACTTTTATGAATGTGAAGCAAAAGGATCTTATCCTCACAATTCGTGTTAATGCCTTCATCATCAATGAAACGTAGAATTTTATCTAAAATAACTTTTTAAAAAACATTAACTCATGCCTTTAATAAAGACGAAATAAATACGATAAAAATTTTTATCACAGGATTATTGATTCACAATATTTACTAATTATTATTAATTTTCAGAAAATATGTCTTTTCCTGATAAGGTCTTCGGATTTTACCAATGTAACTACAAAAGAAATCCTGACGTAAGTTTTTAAAGCCATTTTTATAAATAAAATAGAAACAAAAGAAGAAAGTTTGCAATTTGGGTTCTTTATTTTGTGTATATACAAGTTTTTAATTTACTTTCTTCACGCTTTACTCATACTTTAGCCATACTTACAATTTCTTTCATAATAACGTTATGAACTTCCAAATCTATATCTTCTTCTTTGTGTGCCGTGCTTGTATTCAAGCGTTGGCTATCGTCATATTGACAAGCTGATGAAATGATTCTCGGTCGGCAGCTAGATGAAACAGTTCCTCGACCGTTCGACCTGTCCATTGTCTCATGTTACGCAGCCAGGACAGTTGTTTTCTTCCGACCCAACGTTTTCCTTTGATTTTGCCCTGAATGATTAACCGGAGTAAGCGATATTTAGGTCCTCTCATTATATGACCGAAGTATTGGACCTTTCTCATTTTGATGATATTGATCAATTCTCGCTCTTTGTGCACGGTCTCTAGTACGCGTTCGTTAGATATGTGTGCTGTCCACGGGATTCTGAGCATGCGACGGTAACACCATAACTCAAACGCTTCTAATTTGTTGAGATTTTTTATTTTTATTGTCCAGGTTTCACATCCATAGAACAAAGTGGACCAGACGTAGCACTTCAATATTCTTAGACGTGTGGTCAACGACAGACTTCTACTGCATAATACAGAACGCCAGTTAATAAAGTTTTTCCGTGCGAGTTCTATTCTGATCGAAATTTCCTCGTCACTTTTAACCCTGCAGTCAATCCAGCTACCCAGATATCTAAAGTGTTCCACCCTTTCCAAAATATTTTATTATCTAATCTTAGCACTGAGTCTTCGATATTAATTTTTCCGACCACCATCCATTTTGTTTTTTTTTGCGTTGATTGTTAAGTCCTTTTCAGTGCATTCGTTGTTTACAGCATTCAACAGGGTTTGAAGATCTTCTAGACTCTCTGCCATTATTGCGGTGTCATCGGCGTATCTGATGTTGTTAATAATTTCACCACCGATCTTAACACCTTCGCGGCGATTATTTAACGCTATTTCAAAAACTGGTTCAGTGTAGGCATTAAACAACATCGGTGACATAACACATCCCTGTCTGACACCACGCTTAATAGAAACTTTAGCTGAAACCTCTTGGTCCACCCTAACACAAGCGGTTTGATTATAGTAAAGATTTTTAAGCAATCTAATGTCATACGTGTCCAGACCAACTGAGTCTAAGCATTGAAATAATAATGTATGTGGTACTCTATCAAAGGCTTTTTCGAAATCTATAAAACATACGTAAATATTTTTCCTAAACTCAATGCTCTTTTGAGAGTATTCGCATGCAAAAAAGAGCTTCTCGAGTACCCATACCGTTTCGGAAACCAAACTGCTCATCACCAGTTATCCCCTCACAAAGTTTATATATGCGACAATGCAATATTTTCATAAAAATTTTGAGCGTGTGACTCATTAAACTGATAAGTCGATAGTCGCTACACTGTCTGGCATTATTTTTCTTGGGAATAGTTATAAATATCGATTCTAACCAGTTGTCTGGTAATTTGCCGCTGCTGTATATCTTATTAAAGAAGGATGTGATAGTCGCAACACTCTCATTATCTAATAGTTTTAACAATTCTGCAGGTATTTCGTCAGGACCAGAAGCCTTCCTTCGTTTCGCTTGGTCGATAGCCTTCTGAACTTCTGAGATTAGAATCGGTGGGCCTGTATCTTGGTTATATGTTATTTCTTGGTAGATTCTTTGGTCATCGTTAAATAATTCTATTATGTAATTTTCCCATTCGGTACACCGCTCTTTTTTATCACTTAAAATTCTACCACCAGAGTCTTGTAATATATTTTGCCCATAAGTTCTGCTTTTGCCTGTTAATTCTTTTAGTTTTTTTAAGCAAATGGAAGCTGTCGTGTTGTTGCTCCAGTTTCTCAATTTCTAAACAGGATTCTTGTAGCCATCGGTCTTTTGCTACTTTAATTCTTTTTCAGATTTCTTTATGTATTTCATTGTATTTTTCTCTGTTTATGGATTTATACTGCCTCCGAACGTCCATTAGATCTAAGATGTCTTGTGTCATCCAGTCATTTTTAACTGTTGGTCGCCTTTAAAGATTTTCTCGAGATGCAGTGGTTATTGTCGTTTTCATTTGTTCCCAGCAATCATTTATGTTGTCAAATCTATATATGTCAAGAATTTTACTGTGTGCATGTTTAGTCTCCATCCTATAATACAAAGCACACCAAACGCGTAAGTTTAAAATTGTAATTTTAGCTGATAAATCTCTACTTTATAACGTTATACAGTGCTAGTCAAAAGTTCGTTCCCCCCCTCGTTTCTTTTGAAACGTTATGGTTATAATAGTGAAATTTGGAGGGAGGTAATAAACAGACGTAGGCTTCTCAACTAGTCACAACAGGTGACGTAGTAGTGACAGATGACGTTTCAGCACCACTGTGACAGATAATTTTAAATGGGACCTTATGGTAAGTGATACCTCGTTTGAAAGGTACTACGAATACCTATTCAGTCATAACAATTTTATTTAAGCTCATTTTGATGAATAAATTAAATAAATACTAAAATTGTAGCTTCTCATTTAACTAATAAATATTTAACAACCAGTTCTTATAGTAAGTATTCAAAATGCCGTACTCGTTCAAATATGTCGGGAAATTGCCATACACTTTATGTAGGAAATGTTAATACTGTCGGGTGCTGTAGCATAAACTTTAGATTTTAATTATCTCCACAGAAAAAAATCTAATTGTGTGAGGTCCGGTGACCGCGCTGGCCATTCTATTGTACCTTGTCGTCCAATCCATCTACCACGATATTCCTCATTTAGGTAATGTCTTCTTCTTCTTAGGGTGCCTGTCCGTTTCGAACGTTGGCGATCATTCTGGCTATGATGACTTTGTTGCTATACGGAATAGCAGTGTTGAGGTCTTTCTATACCATGCTCTCAGGTTAGCAAGCCAGGATATTCTTCTTCGTCCTGGGGTCTATTTCCCTTCAAATTTACCTCGCAAAATGCATAAGAAATAAACAATGTGTCGGTTTTTTTAATTATGTTTGGGTAATATTGCGAGTTTAATTTTTTAATTTAATCATTTTTCCGTTAATTTTACCTTGCAAAATGCATTGGAGTAGTTCGTATCTGCCTTGATTTCTTATTATTTGTCCCAAGTACTGCAGCTTACAGCCATTCACGATGTTGACCAAATCTCCGGCTGTGTTTATCTTCGGCAGTACTTCTTCATCGGTGACTTTGTCTCTCCATGGTATCATCAAAATCCTTCTGTATAACAATAGCTCAAAATCCTGAAGTTTTGGTAGCGTTTCCGCCTTCAATGTCCACGTTTTTACACCGTATAGAAGCAGTAAGTACACGTAACCTTCAAGGAGCCTTATTTTTGTTCCTAGGGTGAGGTCATGGCTCTTGAACACGGAGCTCATAGTCAAGAATGCACTTTTTGCCTTTTCGATGCGACATTTAATCTCTTGGGTATTGTCATCCGACTCATTGATTATAGTTCCCAAGTAGTTGTACTGTGAGACACGTTCAATTTTCGTTTGGTTATACAGATTTGCTCCAGTTATGTTTACCTTGCTGATGATCATTAGCTTGGTTTTTCTGGTGTTTATATACAGTCCATATGTTCTACTTGTTTCCATTATTTTGTTAATTAAGTTTTGCAGCCCTGCTATGGTTTAGGAAAACACTATTGTATCATCTGCATACCTCAGGTTATTGAGCTTGACTCCATTTATTGAGATGCCTTCATCAACATCTTTTAGCGCCTCTTCAAAATGTGCTTCGAGTACAGATTGAATATCAGTGGTGAAATTATGCACCCCTGTCTCACTCTCCTTAAGATTTTGACCTGATCTGTAGATTCTTCATCTATTCGAAGCACCGCTGATTGATTCCAATACAGGTTAGCTATTATTTTTAAGTCTCTTCCGTCAATTTCTGTCCTCTTCAGCACTTTCATCATTTGTTCATGAATGACTCTATCGAAAGCCTTCTTGTAGTCAATCAGGCATGCAAAAATATCACAAATGACTTCTCTACATTTCTGAAACAATACCTGCACGCTAAATAAAGCTTCCATTGTACCAACGGCGTTCACAAATCCAAACTAATTGGGCGTAATTTTTTCCTCGTATTTTCGGTAAATTCCTTTGTGGATAACTTTTAAAAACAGCTTCAGCAGATGGCTCATTAGGCTTATGGTCCTATAGTCTTCACAAACTTTTGCTCCTGGTTTTTTGGGCAATAGTACGAACTCCGATTTGTGCCACTCTACTGATATTTTTCCTGCCTTGTATATTTCATTAAATATTTCAATTATTATTTTTATGTTTTTTGCATCTAATAGCTTCAGCAGATCTGCAGGAACTTCATCAACTCCCAATGCCTTTCCATCTTTCATTTGTCTGACGGCCGCCGTTATTTCTTCTGGAAGGATTCCGCGACCTGAATTTTATTTAATGGTGGGCTCTTGTATTGTTCTAAGGTCATGGAAAAGTTTCTCCAATTATTCTTCTCATACTTTCTTTTTATCTTCTTTGGTTATGACAAGATTGCATTTATCATCTGTTATTTTTAAGCTGTTGCGTTTTCGGAACTTTCCAGCTATTTCCTTCATCTTTCGATGAACGTTGAAGTTATCATATCGACTCTGATACTTCTCTATTTCTTGACATTGTTTTGTTTTTGTCTCTCCTTGACTTTTCTTATTTTTCTTCTCACGATGGTATGTATTCTATTATATTCTTGGAGATTTTCTTTGTTTTTTTTCTCTGATCCATAAGTTCAAGTATTTCGTAGGTCATCCACGATTTCCATTTTTCTGTATCTTTCTTTAGGCGTTGTTCTTTTATTTCTCTCACTGTTCCTTGTATGATGGTCAGACTTTCCTCTATAGTTCCTGAATTTCTGTATTGTAGCACCTTTTTATTGACGTTTTCACTCAACTTCAGTCAAACATTCTAATCTTTCAGTTTTCTAACATCATACTTCTTCATCGACTTACTTGTAACCTTCTTTATTCTGACTTCGAAATTACCTACAACTGGTACATGATCAGAATTTATGTCTACCCCGGGTATGTTTTAACACATGTACAGCTGTTCCTATACCTCTTATTTACTAGCATGTAATTAATCTGATTTCTTACAATCCTTCCCACGAAATCCAGTGGAGATTTCCAGGTGTACAGTTTCCTTGGGTGTAGCTTAAACCAGGTATTTATGATAACTAATTGATTTGCTTTCGCAAAAATCTCCAATGTATCTCCCCAATCGTTCCGGTTTCCTAGACCAACTGCAGATGATGTTTTGCTAGCCCCAACTTTGGCGTTGAAGTCACCCATGACAATTGTTAGGTCTGGCTTTTTCAATCTTTTCACGACTTGATTAATGCTATGGTATAGTTCTTCTATCTCTTCTTCTGTTCCTTCTGTTGTAGGTGCATACACTTAAATTATATTGATGTCGATTGGTCTTGCTCTGCCTAATGTCTTACTGCACCATAATGGTGTAAAGGAGTACCATCTCGTTGAAACGTTATTTCCAAGTTGCCGAATTCATCTGGATTATCCTCTCCAGAATTTCTAGTATTAACGGTTCAATTGCATTTTGTAACATCTCCAGATACATTATACCGGTTAAGTTAGTATTGAGAAACAGAATATTCTCTCTCCTGTTGCCGACAAGAATGTAGCGTAGAATCTTTTTAAATAATTTTAAACTGTTTGTCCTTGTTTTAGTGTAGTGGTATGTACAATTTATGTTTCAATTTCATGTTTATTACATTCTGCGCTTGCTGGATAGCCCAAATTTGACGAAATGCCCCTGATGGTGCTGTAGAAGGCGAAAGTACTTGGGCAAGATTTGATTATTACAATTGTGCTCGATATTTGCCTTTAATTTTTCAAAGTTTAAATAGAGAATTGACAAGCTTCAACTTTTTTGACAAAAAACAAAAGGGGACGTTAGAATTTTTATTAATTTAATGCCAAACTAGAATTTTATTATTTATTTAATTTATTCGTTTAAATCTTCTTAAATCCAATCAAAATTAGTATGATTGAATAGGCATATTAGAATAATTATTGTAGTTTCGCATTTAATTAATAAATATTCTAACGATCGCCTCTGTTTAATTGTCAAAAAAAATTACGTTGACGTAAAAATAATTAGATAATTGAAAAACTTTTTGACAAGTAACCACGGCGGAGGTTTTAATATTTATAGAATTAAATGCAAAACTACAATTTTAGTATTTATTTAATTTATTAATCAAAATGATCTTAAACTCAAATGAAATTATTATGATTAAATAGGTATTTTCAATACCTTTCAAACGAGGTATTACTTGCCATAAGGTCTCATTTAAAATTATCTGTCACAGTGGCGCTGTCACGTCATCTGTCACTATCACGTCACCTGATATGACTAGTTGAGAAGCCTACGTCTGTTTATTACCTCATCTAAATTTTACTATTATAACAATAACTGTTCAAAAGATACGAGGAGGGGAAGGGACTTTTACCAGCACTGTATACCGGTATATTTTAAAGATTTATGGTAATACTGCAAAAAGGCTAGTTTTTATTATTTATTTGCAAGGAAATTGAAAACATGATACTATCAATTATTCATTTTAGTTTCTATTTATTATAGTCTCAGTCTGTTTTATTTAATCTTCAAAGTAGTTAAGTTTATTTAGTTTCCTTTAAATAAGCCACCAGCAGCAAGAAAATCGAATTTTTTCAGAATCTGACTACATTAGAATCGTTGTCACTCAGTCAACCATTTCAAGAGTTTTAACACGTTTTGCTGCCACTGGGAGTAACTCAAGGAGACCAGGTCAAGGCCGCAAAAGAGTTGTAACTTTTAATCCCACTTTTGAAACTTCCTACACTAAGGTAAATGTTCTTTACCAGCATTTATCTACAAAACGAATTTTTGGACCGTTACAACTTTAGAATAAGCCAAAATATGATAAGGACAAGACTTCGCTAGGGAACGGCACTTACTGGCTCAGTATTGATCAGAGACATAGAAGGCAAATATTGCATTTTGCTCGTAAACATGTTGTTTGAAATAATGAAGATTGGGGAAGATTGTTTTTGAATGTTTTTGAATAAATACAGATATTGTCTTTTTTCTGATGACAGGCGAAATTCAAGCATATTTTGTTTGTCTTTGGCGTATTTCGTTTTTCTTGCCTGTTCCTTGATGTTTATATTTATTCCTTCATGGATTTTTTAAATCATTAATGACATATTTTTGATTTGTAATATTTTTTATCTCATATACTAAAACAGATTTTTTTCTATTTCAGAAATTTATCTTCTTCTAAGACCACAAATAAAAAAAAAGGAAAGAATACTTTCGTCTTCTTCGAAACATAAATAAATAAACAATAAACATTTTTAATTATACCTTTTGTTTTATTTTTACCTTAAAACATTATTATTTATTATTTCTAGGATTATCTATCTATATAAAAGGCTTGGACGACAACTCACACTGTTTGTCTGGTACGATAACTCTAGCACCACCTACAATATATGAAAGGATACTGAAATACCAACTGACATTTCATTGATATTTTGTTCTTGAAATGACACTGTTAAGTTATTGATCATTTATTTTTTATTTTATTAATAACAGCAATAATCACCTTGGATTATTAGCTGTGTTATAATTATTACATAGATACTTAAATCTAAACATTATTTTTTATTGACGTTTCAATTTCCACTTCGGAAATCGTTCTCAAAATACAAACATTAGTAAATTGAAATAGATTAATTTTATTATTTATGTATTATTTATATTTTAAACAATTTATATTATTTTACAATAATTCCATATATTATTGTTTGGGAAAGTATTTAGTGTAAAGAAATACTAAATACCTTTCCAAACATTCTGTCCCTCCAAAAACGAATGTTTTTAAAAACAGCTCAAAGTATAAGTGTAAAGGATAGACATGAAAAGATCAGTATACTAATAAACAACTAAATATGGCTTGACAAATAAGCCGCGAGCATACTTTGACCACAGGACATGATAATTATTAATAAAATTTTAAATCAAAACTTTGCCGATTACACATATAGGCAAAATATCAACAAAAATAGCCAAACACATAAAAAAGAAAGGAATAACACCAACTTTCAGAACAAACAATAACTTAGGCAAAAATAAAAGCATTTACACAGTGGAGTATACAATTTCAAATGTGGCGACTGCCCAAAAACTTACATCGGTCAAACTGGTAGAAATTTTAATAAACGAATAGCAGAACATAAAAGGGCTTTCAATAATAGAAAAACAGATTCTACATACGCACTTCACCTTCTAGAACAATTCATTCTTTTATTGACGAATTTCAGATTCTTCACATTCAAAATAAAGTCATTAAGCTATCTTTGTTAGAATCTATGGAAATTAACAAATTAAAAAATACAGACATAATTCTGAATGACCAACTTGAAACAAACAGTTCTCCCCTCCTCAAGCTATTTCGTTAAAGACTATAAACTGTAAACTCATAACAAAAATAAAGCACTTGGGAAAGGCACTGCCGAAACAGTTGTAGTAAATAGATTTTATGATAAATTTTGTGGAAGTTTTTTTCTTTCTGATAGGAACCTATATATAGTTGACTCCCCTACGCCAGTCATGTTGGCACAACTTTCGACTATGTTGCGAACAGTGTTTGTGGGATTCTGAGAAACCAGAGCATCGTGAACATTTAGGACAATAGTCTTCTCTCTTGGTTAATAGACAGACTTACTGACTGTACGCAACAGTACCGGTGTAAAACTTGATGATGTTTATGATGAAGCCATCACAAACAATCCAACAAAACGAGCACGAGCGAAAGGTACGTATATGTTCGTAGGTATATGGAATAAAAAATCACTCACACACTGCATATAATTCGCAAAAAAATATTCGAGATGCTAATTACTGCTGTAGACTCGGAAACACCGACGAGCCGTAAATTACATGCTAAACCGTAAAACGTACTAAACAAAAAAATTGTTTTCGTTCGTAATATCTTCACGCTTTCAAGTTAAGTTTCGAATATAAACTGAACAGACGAGGCACGTGGCCAAAGCCGGCATCTTTAGACCCCTTATATTATATTATGGACGACAACTCACACTGTTTGTCTGGTACGATAACTCTAGCACCACCTACAATATATGAAAGGATACTGAAATACCAACTGACATTTCATTGATATTTTGTTCTTGAAATGACAATGTTAAGTTATTGATCATTTATTTTTTATTTTATTAATAACAGCAATAATCACCTTGGATTATTAGCTGTGATATAATTATTACATAGATACTTAAATCTAATTATTATTTTTGATTTTTGATTAATTAGATTCACGAGTAGGTAAGAATGTCATATTTTATAATTTGCAACTTGGATTTAAAAAACATTAACAGTTACAGTTGTTTAAAACATCTTAGCTCCTAATACCCAGTTCTACCATCAGTCTGTCTAAACAACTGATTTGCTAACCGCCAATTCATCGATTTAAATCAATTATCAATGGTTATTTTTCAAACGAGTTGCACCGCTCTAAAAAACTATTGGGCTACAAACTGACAAAATATAAGTGGCAACATCGTATTAGTACAGCTTATTCTATGCGAATTAGAGTGTGGTCTGTCGAAGAAGATTGTCAATGTCAATACGAAATTGAATTGCCAATTGAACCAAAACAAAATACTACAAAAAAGAGGACTATATAAGACATATTTCGAGCTGAACTAGCTGGACTGCTCACATCTTTCGTTAAACTGATAAATTCCTATCTCTCCAATCGGACGATCTGGATCACAGTTGGCAATTCTTACTCCAATGCTCTTATGCTAACAGTGACATCCCTCACCCTCAGTATACATCGGAAACCCTACTTCTGTAGGCTAACGACACTGCGCTCCTCACTTCGGGACCACACAGAGTGCGTGGACAAATGTCTGTATTCAAAAAAGCTCAAAACTACCTAGACCGACTTATTAGGTGGTACAATAGATGGAGAGTAACTATTAATGCCTCCAAAACCCAACTAATACTATTTAAATCTTCCCACTGCCGTGATGTCCAGGACCAGATAACCCTTCTAGGAGAAAACCTTATTCTCAGAAACTCTTATTTACTACTTAGGAGTTCATTTTAGCAGGCCTCTCAACTGTCAAACCGACATAGAAAACACCCTAAACACGGTAAGAAAGAGGGCTAGCTCAAAACACTATTGCACACCTATAAAACCTACATAAGACCGATAATCGAATACAAGGCATGCGTCTACGCATCACTTAACACCCGCCAAATCATGGCCACTGAAAGGAAAATTCTAAGATTCTGTACGAGGAAACGCAGAGATTACCCGTCAGCACTCATACGTCAAGTAGCCAATGTAACACCAATTAAGGATAGAATCCTATATTTACTCGTACACCTTGCTCATATTTTTTAATGATTTCATGTTTTAGTTCAATAGACATCATCTTCTTCATCGAACCCATGGTTGTAGGTATAATAAATGTAATATTGTAATGTACAAAAAGCAAAAAACGCGAACCCAACTTAACAATACTTCGAAAATGAGGGAAACAAGCAAAGCAGGCAGAATGAGGTCTGTAGTAAAAATTTACACCGTGTAAATTACACCGACATCGAGAGTGCAGTATGGTTAGTATTATAATCCGAATTTTTGTCGGATTTAACTTCCAATGACCATTTAATTTGTCGGTCCAAGTAATGATCACGTACAGACCCGTAAAACGATCTTTATGGCGAGGCCGTAAAGATCTATTACCAGTAAAACTATTATACCTTTGATTTACAAAGCGAATTAGAAGTGGTTAAATAAGAGGTATGAATTTGAATAAAAATCGATTCCTCATATCTCAAATCTTGCTCTCATCTCGAAGCAAAATATCACTCGCCCCGCGGCTCGTATCTCAAAACACTCGTATATTAGGTCGCTCGTATATCGAGGTATTATACCACTATTTTAAATTATAAAAACTCTTTTTAAAGGCAGTACAGTATAGTCGGTTCGCTATATTTACGCGGGTTTCGGATTAAAAATTTTATTGTAAGTACCCAGTTTTAATTACCTGCTCTTTGGGGAAATATCAACTGGTCAAATGAAATGAAAAATAATCCATAATTTTTTTTAATTAAATAATAATGGAAAATCTTTTATATAATTGACAGTATAATAAGGAGAATTACTTCATTAATGGAGTGTAATGTGGCTAATATAAACCTAATAATAATTTTATATTACACTTCAAACAGAAAATATGGTCTATGTATATTTGTTCCATGGAGAGAATTTCTAATGAAAAATAAAAAAATTTAACTTGCCAACAAAAATGAAAATCAGTCATTATCATCAAAAATATCATAATCGTCATCATCATCACTGTCATCACCATTAATTGTTATTATGATTGGACTTATTTCGTTTATTTTATTTTCACGAGTCCACCAATCTTCTATTAGCTTCTCGCACTTGAATATACAGTTGAGCCACACTTCTGGAGTTACAATTGAAAGTGCCTTTCGCCAAGTTTCCCGAACTGCGTCGTCGCTATAACCGTTAGGCCCAATATGGTTATCATAATATTGTTTTGCTATTCCCCATATATATTCGATGGGATTAAACTGGCAATGATACGGTGGCAGGCGTAAAACTTGATGACCGTAACTTTCAATAATCTGATCCACAACAAAGGTTTTTAGTTTTGCGTGGATATTTGCCAAGCGTAATAATTCTGATTTAAAAATATGTTGTGTAAATGGTATATGTTCCTTTGTCAACCATTCTTTAATTTTATTAACAGTCCAGGAATTCGTTGGACTTTTGTTTAATACTTCAAAATGGTAAGGTGCATTGTCTAAAATAATTACGCTGGGCTCACTTAAACCTGGGAGAAGTTTTTCATGTAACCATTTTACAAACATTTTTGTGTTCATATTATCGTGATAGTCACTTGATTTTGATTTAGATGAAAATATTAAATCAGCACCTTCTATAAAACCCGATTTCCCTCCTGCATGTAAAATTATGTGTCGCTTCCCTTCTCCATCAGTATGTTTGATAGACTTTACGTTATCATCTTGCCATATTCTCTTGGTTGCACCCCTAGAAAATATTCATGTTTCGGCTAAATATATAAAATTTGCCCTTTCTCATTTTAATTTGGAATATTTTCTTAGAAAGTTAATTCTTTTGTGCACAACAGAACTTCTTTCACAAAGGGCTTTTCTGTTATCCTCCTTTTGAAATTTGAAACCCAAATTATGTATCACTTGCCATAGACTTGTTCTGCCAATTTCGTCAAATTTTCTATCTTTTAATTCCGAGAGAATTGTATTTAAGGTCACATGTTCCTTGTTGGCTCGCATTCGATAAATGGTATCACGAATTTCAATTTTTTTTTCATCTGGAATATCTTTCGTTTTCAATGATAGGCGAGTTTTTCGGTGATCTTCTTTCGGCCGTTCATTATTGCGATTTTGTAATACTCCTGTTAGTTTGGCTTCACTAATTCCTAGAGCATCACATACGCGTTGTTGAACAGACATTACCGATTTTAAAGGACCGCCATTTTCTTTTTCATCCGTAAAATACTTATGTACACTACAAATTAGACTATCTAGATCTAACACACGTCTAGGCATTTTTAAATATTTCCACCAAACATACAATGTCGACACTGGGAAAGAATCAATTCAACTGCAATATTGTAACAAATTTATTATATATATATATATATATATATATATATATATATATATATATATATATATATATTTAGGGATTCTACAGTATTCACTGCCTTCCCTCGCTCAACCGTTTCCATCTCTCTCTGTTGTTCCATTCTCCATCGTTTAGTCCTCTCTTACTCATGGCGTCGTCTACTTCGTTCCTCCAGGATTTTCGGGGTCGTCCTCTCTTTTCCTCCTTCCTATGGGGCTCCATTCGGTTATTCTTTTTATCCATCTGCTGTCGCTAGCTCTTCTTACATGTCCATACCACTTTAGTCTTTTTTGTTCTATATATGTTAGTATGTCTGTTTCTATTGATGTTCTTTGCTTTATTTCGTCATTACTTCTCCTATCCATTCTTGTTACTCTGCAGCATCTTCGCAGGCATTCCATCTCTGTTGCTATTATCTTACTGCAACAAATTTATACCTACCCTAATGTTATTTTAATGTATTTTAAAATATGACCATTAATGCAGTTTTTACCTAATTTTCTGGGAAGTCGTTTACTGCAACTGGTTATCAATGAGTCATTAGCATAATTTTGTTAATCCGAAACCCGCGTAAATATAGCGAACCGACTATACTGTGTCTCCTGTATTTTCAAAATTTAAATAATATTTTTAAAATTGAATAAAGTATTATTATTTATTTCTTATTTATATTTTAAACAAATTATAATATATTAAAATTATTAGTTAGCTAGGCAACTTTTATAAAACTAATTTTTAACGCATGCTACGCAACACTTGCATTCACTTAAGTTTGTGTTATTTTTCTTAGTCTTTAAAAACGTTGTCAGTCATTTTTTTAATAGGTGAGTACAATAACGGTTTCAATATGACGTTTGTTTTTCTAAATCGTTCTCCTCTTTAATATCTCAAATTTACTTTGCTGTGCAATTAAGTTAAACTTATATTTTCTTATCATAATTATTATTTAGTTAGGTGAAATCTATTTTGGCATTACCATTTTCTTTTTATCAAGTAGGAAATGCCTTCAACATTTACGATAAGATAAAATCAATAAAAAGGCAAATAAATCTATGAGCCAAAAGAATTTTGCGAGTCAGTCTAAGACTAAGTAGTATTCCGTACAGTTATTTCTCAAAGTACTAACTTGTTAAGATGCAGAACGCACTCATTGCATTCGCTGTCCTGTTTTTGGCACAGTTTTCTTATGCCGCATTTCCGTATAAAGTAAGTAGCGTACTTTTTTATTCTAAAGTTGCCTCCATCTATCTATCGTCCGTCGGCAAATTCAAACTAATATCACATTAAGTCCAAACAATTAAAGATATTTTTTTACCACTAAAAATTAGATGTTTTAACCAAATAATGCTTCAAATATAATGTGCAGAATAATTTTGAATTCGGTTCCGCTAATTAACTTGTCCTCAAAAATAGTTAAAACATTTAATTTCTCTTGGTTAATAATTTTAACTGCACTAATATGCAATTGTTTACTTTAAGTTCCAAAATGACCAATTTACAATGGGTAATGCGATTGTTAAAATAGTGGCAAGTGTTTATCTCTAAAAGGGCCTGACAAATTTTTCGTTTAGTCTATTTTTCAACTACAGTCTATGGCATGTGGTTGTCTTTGTAAAGACGAATTACATGTTATAATTATTTTCTGGCGGATATTCCCAAGATAAAGTTGGTTTCATGTAATCGAATGAACTATCTTACAATAAAGTCGTCCCAGGAACGCAACTCAGTAATATTGGCAATATCATTTTAAAGTCGTCTACTTTAAAATGTATAATGTATGACTGAATTGTCAAGATAAATGAATCATTAAAAAATTGAATTATTAGAAGAATTTTTCACCAAGTAACAAAAAAAAATATAAATGAGTCAGATAAAATTATTAGAAGAATTTTTCGCTAAGTCATAAAAAACAAAATTTGCTTATTTTATTAATGTTTTGTATATTGAGAATGATTTCCGAAGTGAAAATTGAAACGTCAATAAACTTATTTTAACCTTCAATTGTGGTTTATTCCCATTAAAATAGTAATTAGAAAGAAACATTTTGTTTGGTCCAAATTTATTTTAGTATCGTCTATTTTGATGACTTTAACATTTTGTAGACAAAATAATATTTTTAATACAAGGTGATTCAAAAGACGTACTTACAAATTTCCTAACTTGTTAAATCAACCACGTTATATGTTATGGAGTTATTACAAAAAACATTAACTAGTCTAAGTTTCGTTAATTACTTTCTAATACTAAATTTCACAGTTATTAATATATTTAGCATTAAATGTATATATTAATTGTTTGTATTATAATTTTCATTATTAGTGTATAACGAATCATGGAAATCTTAGATGGCAGTTCTCTATTCTTAAAAATGTTAGCCAGTTTATCTGTCTGAATTTACGCGAATTGAAAATTGTCAACTAAAATTTTTATGGCACGCTATACAATAGTAAAAAAAATCATAACACAAACTTTAAAGTAATTACTATTTAAATGGGAATAAGCCACAATTAAAGGTTAAAGTAAGTTTATTGGCGTTTCAATTTCCACTTCGGAAATCTTTATCAAAATACAAACATTAGTAAATTAAACAAATTTTGATTTTTACTTGGTGAAAAATTCTTCTAATAATTCAATTTTTATCTGACTCATTTATCTTAACAGTTTAGTCATACATTATACATTTTAAAGTAGACGACTTTAAAATGATATTGCCAATATTGTTGACTTGCGTTCCTAAGGCGACTCTACTTGTAAGATAGTTCATCCGATTACATGAAATCAACTTTAACTTAAGAATATTCGTCAGAAAAAATCATAGCATGTAATTCGTATCTAAAAAGACAACCACACGCCAAGATGCTGGTAAAATTCTCCTGTTAGTGATTCCATAGTAAATTATGACGAAAAAACCAGGAAAAAACCACATAATACTATCCCGACATGGTAAGTATTAGGTCGTAAATTTAGTTTATTACTTTAAATAAACACCAAATTCTGATTTTATATGTTTGTTATTTAAAAAACATAAATGATGTATCCTCGATATGTTACTGACTTTCTAATACTGGTATTTTCCTTTTAATACCTTCCTCTTTTAATATGGGTAACCAGATCCTACTACCTTCTGCTGAGGAATTTGCGACACATTTGGTCTTGCATAATTAGAGTCGCTTCTTTGATTTACAACATTTCTTTACAACCCACGAAAAGGAGGAATACAAAGTATTATGTAAACTTGAATTGGAAAAGTCTATTATAATTGAACAAAACATAAGCAAAGAGGAACTAAAAGCTATAAGAATCTTAAAACATGACAACTCTATAATCTTCCTACCATCAGACAAGGGGAATGCAACTGTGATAATGGATAAAATTCAAAATAAAAACAAAATTAGAGATCTAATAATAAACGGACCTTATACAAAATTAACAAACGATCCAACAAAGCCTTTGGAAAACAGAATATGTAGAACTTTATTCAAATTTAAAGATTGTTTAACAAGTTATCTTCTTCTTCTTCTCGTAGCACTACAACCCGGGGTGGGTTTTGGCTGACTGCCCAACTTGCTTCCATCTTGAACGGTCCTCCATAATAGTTGGGTCAGTGGGTAGCCCCATTGTTCTTACATCTGACCATATATTGTCTCTCCATCGCATTCGTAGACGTCCTAAGGGCCTTCTTCCTGTGGGGGCTTCCTCCCATATTAGCTTGGCAAGGCGGTTATTTAAGGGGTCTATGGACATGGTCAGCCCATCTAAGACGTTGGGATTTAATCTCTTGGACTATATCGCTCGCTCTATACATCTGCTTGACCTCAGCATTTGTTCTCATTCGGTATCGGTTGCTATTAATGTCGTGATAAGGCCCAAAGATTCTTCTGAGGATTTTCTTTCAGTTTCTCTGGTCAGAGTCCATGTCTCACACCCATACATGAGCACCGGTCTAATCGCCGTTTTATATATTCTAATTTTTTATGTTCGTGTTAGGCTTTTAGATTTAATAGTATTGTGTAGGCTGTACATACATATGTCATTAACAAGTTATCAAAAAGATTAATTACACATCGTTACATTAAGAGCCCTCATTTTTATGGAGTACCGAAAGTTCATAAAACGAATATACCACTTAGACCCATTTGTAGTACCATGAATTCTCCTTGTAGTGAACTATCATAATTTTTATTAAATATTGTACAATCATTTGCAAATAAAAATGACAAATTTATAAAAAATACACAACATTTTTTAAATAAATTATCAAATATTGAATTTAATTCAAATAATATTTTTATAAGTTTTGACATTAATAGTTTACCTACAAATGTACCATTAGATACGACGTTGAATATAATCAAGACAAAATTAGAGAGTTATGATACATTGGCAACTAGAACAAGACTAAACATATCATCTATAATGGAATTATTAACATTATGTACTGATAATACTTATTTTTAACTAAATAACAAATTCTATAAACAAAATTTTGGTCTAGCAATGGGCTCTAGTTTATCTCCATTATTAGCCGGTATATTTATGGAAGATTTTGAAACGAATATTATTTCTAAACATAATTTAAAATCCACAGTATGGTGGAGATATGTAGATGATGTATTCTCAATTTGGCCTCATGGATCAGAGTTGTTGGACATATTAATGAATGATATAAACGATAAAGAAGAGACAATAACATTTACCATGGAAAAGAAATATATTAACACACTAACTTTCCTGGATGTTTCCTCTAAGAACGATACTGGATATGAGACTCAGGTGTATAGAAAATAAACACACAGCAACAAATATCTAAATAAATTTAAAATTAAATCATAATATTAATATTAAAAATATTTTCGTTCTCGGAGGAAAAACATTTGTTAACATCTGTCTTATTAAAAAATGATTATCCTTTATCGTTTATAAATAAGGAATTTTCAACAATCGACCGAATAGAACAAAAAAACTTGGAACGAGATCCTACAGCATACACAAGGAATAATAAGAGAAAAATAAAAATACCATGCATAAAACGATTATCAGTAGACTTAGGCAAATATGCAAATTGCATATTTTGCATATAATGCATAAAAAATGCAAAAATGTCCAATTTTGCATATTTTTATAAAAGTGGGCATAAAGTGCATATAATTTGAAAATTTGGTGTTAACTATATATTTTTATATTCAAACTTACAGATAGCATGAAAATGCAAATATTTAATTTTGTTTTATAATCACTTGGTATTCAAATTCTTGATATAGTAACTAATAAAAGACAGCGGCTTATAGTTTTGTCACGTTTTGTCACGTTTTGTCCTGGAATTAAGGGTTTGTGTTTGCCAGTTTATGTCTCTAGGTAAAAATTTTTATTTTCACAGTCTGTTTCACTTGGTTTCACTTTTGTTGTAAAATTGGAGGCGTATACAATGTGTATTTTTAATTGTGAATAATTATTGAGCTTTGAAAATGCCGAAAATAAGCAATGTTTCAACTTGGATAAAACCTTACAAAGAGCTATCTATGGATATGGATAAAGTTTATTGCTCATGTTGTGGCAAAACTGTAAGTACATACGTATTATTTTTTATTTTATTTTAAAAATTTACACGGTGGTACAAACAAAGATTTTAAAATTGGAGATTATGTTTAAGAAAAGTACCGACACAACGCTAGTTCGCAATAAATCGATGTATTTTTTCTTTTTTCAAGCATTTTTTAAACTCCTTGCGATAAAAAATAGGATACCTATTTAAAATTCAAATCATTCAATAGTCTACTGAAAGGTCGCTAACATTTTTTTTTTCTAACAATAGCATAGTTTGCTTTAATTTTGCTAAAAAAAACATATTGTACCGTTTTTAAATAAAATGAGCGGTTCGAATTTATATAAATATATTTATTTATAAGTTTACAGTTCGGTAATATCCTAACAACTAAAACTAACTCATAACATCGTTACATATATATACCAAAAGTATTATTCTAGAATAATCCAAAGTAGTCCCACCTCTAATTCGCCTACGTGACCGGTTGTTCTCTCTCGCACTCGATACATCGCGAAAGTTCTCGAAGCGTTTTCGAGATGCAACCGTTACATGGGCCATGCCGAAAGCATGTTCGTAACAATATATATTGGACTTAATTAGGTGCTTTTAATTTATGCTCACAGTATTTTTTCTTTAAATGTAAACAGAAAAGACCAAGAGCCTCTTGTAAATATTTGGTGGTTCTTCTTTCTTGTACATACATTTCTTGACATTTTCCAGATTACTACACTGATTTTTATTTGATTTCATTTAAATATTTTAATTGTTATGCAAAAACGGTTCATTTTTAGTTTATTTCTACAATCTTAGATTTTAAAAATGGGTACAACTATAGAATATTTATATTCTTTTTTAGATTTTATTTGAAAAAAAATTTCAAATAGATCAGCATGTCAGAACCGCGAAACATTTAACTAAAAAAGTAAAAAACACATCCGGTGAAAAATATCAACCTTCAGTGTCCAAGTGCTTTCAGTCAAGTTCCAAAAAACAAACCAAACAAGAAATTTTTAACAAAGACTTGTGTCGTGTATTAGTTTCTTCTAATATACCGCTTTTAAAATTATCTAATGAAAACTTTAGTTCTTTTTTAAAAAATTATTGCAAACAAAACATTCCCAGTGAACGAACTCTAAAGAGAAATAATGTAAAGTTGTTATACTCCTCAGTTATCCACAACATAAAAGCCGAAATAGGTAATAATTACTTTTACATATGTGTGGACGAGACCACTGACTCGTCAGGAAGATACATTGTGCACTTTTTGATTAGTGTACTTAGCGATGAAACCTTTCCAAAATCGTATTTAATTTCCTGTAAGCAAGTGGAAAAAACCAACGCTTTAACAATATCACGGTTTCTACAAGAAGCATTAGCAAACTTTTTTCTTCCTGCTGCTGTGCCTAATGATAAATTATTCCTTATTTTATCTGATGCCGCACTATATGTGGTGAAAACAGGACAAAATTTAAAAATATTTTATCCAAACTTAAAACATGTCACTTGTTTAGCGCATGGAATAAACAGAGTTGCGGAGGAAGTAAGAAAATAATTTCCACTAGTTAACAGTTTAATAGTGAGCGTCAAAAAGGTATTCCTGAAATCACCTGTAAGAATACAATGTTACAGAGATATGCTTCCTGCTGTTCCACTGCCACCGCAACCCATTTTAACACGTTGGGGAATATGGTTGGAAGCAAGCTAATTTCTATGCTGATCATTTTGTTGATTAAAAAAAAGTAATTAACCATTTTACGGATGATAGTTGCCAATCTTTATTGGAAGCTAAGCAAGCCTTTCAAAATAACATCCTCTAACAGCAACTGTCATTCATAAAATCAAATTATAGTTTTGTCTAGAAAACTATAACTCAATTAGAATCCTCAAAATTATCATTGTTAGAGAGTAGTTTTAATAAAAGAATTTGAGTCTTTGTGTCAAAACGTTAAAGGTACTATAGGAAAGGAAATTTTTCAAAAATTTAAAGTAACCATGGAAAAACATAGTGGTTACCAGGTTCTTTCTGAAGTAGTTCAAGTACTAGCTTGGACATTTTCCGAACCACTTAATTTAGAACCATCTATTAGAGTAAATTTGAAAAATGCCCCAGTTACATCAGTTGATGTCGAAAGAAGTTTTTCTATTTACAAATATATGTATTCAGATAGAAGCTATAAGTTTTTATTAGAAAATTTTGAACATCATTTAATAATCTATTGTTACCACAATTCAAAATAATATTTATATATTAAAATAATTGTATATGTTATGTATTTATAATATTTAAGTATTTTGTAAATAAAAAAAATATTGTAAATATTTTTTATTACATGCATATTTTCTAGATAAATATGCATATTTTGCATAAAACACTGCATATTTTTGCATAAAATACTGCATATTTATGCGCATATTTCATACTTTTTTATTTGCATATTTGCCTAAGTCTAATTATCAGAAAAACTTAAAATGATAGGAAATAAATTCGACATTTCAACAACATTCAAAACAACAAACACATTGAGATCTATTTTGTCTAAAACCAAACCTAACATTGAACAAGAAAGGACAAAAATTTGTAAAATGGAGATTTAAAAAAAGATTTATAAAATACCTTGTGAATGCGATCAGTTTTATTTAGGCAAAACATCAAGGTCATTAAATGTTAGAATAAGTGAACATCAATCTTATATTAAAAATAGAGAATTTGATAGATTTCAAATATGTAAATACGCATGGGAAAATAACCATAGTGTTCAGTGGAATGCTTCAACAATAGTCCTAAAAGAAACAAATCGTAAAAAGAGAAAATCAAAGAAGCGGCTCTAATTATACTAAATGAAACCAATTGCGTCGCAAATTCCTCAGCAAAATGCAGTAGGATCTGGTTACCCATATTAAAAAATGAAATAAATAAAAAGAAAATACCACTATTAGTAAGTCAATAACATCAGGAGCATTTTTACTGTTATCATTGCATCTGGTTGTATTTTTAAACACGAATCACATGCTATGATTTTTCTGTCGGGTATTCTCAAATTAAAGTTATTGTCATGTAATTCAATGATGTATTTTACAATAAACTCACTACGCAACTCAACAATATCTGTATCTGTAGAGTAGGGAGGGCGAGTTAAGTTTCACAGCACTTAGGCCACAATTGACCCATTGTGCATCCTCCCAGGGAGCTGTCACCCTTAGCTCATTGTCCATCCTGCCAATTCTAGGAAGGTGGACAAGTCACCAGGATACATCTCTCTTATGTGGGCAGGTGTGGGCCAGGACTCGCCGAACGCGTACTCTCGTATTAACGATAACTCTGGGCATTCACATAGGACATGCTCTACAGTTTCGTCTTCTCGTTCACACTTCCCACATAGAGGTGTGTCTGCTAGCCCCAGTGTCTGGAGGTTTTTGCTTAGTTGACAATGACCAGTTAAAAAACCAACTGCCAAACGTAGATTTTTCCTGGTCATTCCCAAGTACTTCTTTAGTGTTGACTCTTCAAGGTTACTTAGTGTTATTCTGGCAAGTTTACATCCCGTTTCTTCTTCCCATCTTTTTACGGTTTGCGTATGGAAGTGACATTTGACAATTTCCGCGATTGTTGTAGTTGACCAACCAAAAAGATCCCCAGGTCCTAAGAGTCTTAGGCCTGCCGCCTTCCTAGCTAATTGGTCAGCAATGCGGTTGCCTTTATTCCTATTGTGTCCTTTAACCCACCTCAGGATGATGGTATTACCATCCGAAGCTTGGGTTAGTGACTTGTGACACTCCATTACTAAACCTGATGTGACACGTGGTCTATTCAAGGTTAGTAGCGCTTGTCTGCTATCTGTGCAGATCATTATAGTTTTCCCTGCAACTCAACAATATTGGTAATATTATTTTAAAGTCGTATACTTTAAAATAGACTATATTTAAAATATACTATTCGCACCCTCAGTGCAAGACTGCAGTAAGTCAGAATACGTAAGTTTCGAGATAAAGACGATTTTGTTTCTTTTCGTGCTAATGTCGGTGAAATAAGACACAAGGTTTAAGAAAAATTAACATTTAATTATGATTTTGTATGCTTTTCAGCCTATGCTACATTAACCAAAAATAGAAATTTAAATAAATTAATATTAATGCAAAAAAATTAGGAATTTCAAAGTTACAACACTTTTGCACCGAGAAAATTGTTAATCACTACACATTTAGTATTACAAATTTAAAGTTACAACACTTTTGCACGGAAAAATTGTAAAAAGTGTAGACACATTTTCTGTTAGTTGTTGTCCTCTTCTCGTATATCATCTTCGGCCAAAATATTTTTATAAAAACTATGGTGAGCTTCTGGTATCATAGTCGAATGGCATAAGTATACCAAATCTTTCTTTTTGGTTTTTGAAAAATTTGAATTTTTCAATATTTTTATTTAAATTCAAAACAAAAGGACTATAATAAAAATATGCAAATCAGGCTACCTTGAATACAGTGATTAACAAAGGGAATGAAATTCACTACCTTAGTAAAAGTTGGGAATTACGGGGGGACCATATGATAAGAAAATCGCCCCGGAAGGTTACAAGAAGATTTAATACAATTTGGGATTAAGTTTTTATAAAACAAGTTTTCTGAGAATAGATATTTTTAATCTGTCAGTATTGTTAATGCACAAGTTTTAAGATAACTGTATTTCCTTTCACAAGAAAAAATACTTTTTGGCTGTAAATAATTAGTCTTAATTTATGTGTTTAAAATCCAATCTAATAAATAAATGGTCGAACGACATCGCACACATTTTATGAAAAATATAATGGCACACAAAGGACATAAAACTTACATGAATATATTGGTCTCGTAAATCTTTGTTTATTGTCTCGGCCGTTAATGGATTACGTAAACACGCTGTATATTAAAATTAAACACCACAGATATAGATATTAAAATAACAAATATCTTACTTTTTTCGTGCCTTTCATTGTTTGTCATCGAAACCATTGTAATGTTCCGTGCAAAACTGTTGTAACTCTGTTACATTAGAATTACAACAATTTTGCACAAAACTAATGTACAAAAACGCAAAATAGTTAAACTGTTGTTGTTGTAATATTTGGCCGGTTAAGCATTTGAAAGTTACTAAAGTTTTACAGGGGATAGATATGCATGTTTACAATCGAATTCCATGATTACTTCATTTTCATAAAATTTTGAGTTACTGCAGTCTTGCACTGAGGGTGCAGGAGGGAGGACATATTATGTCTGAATTGTCTATATGAATGAGTCAGATAAAATTAAATTATTACATGAATTTTTCATTAAGTAACAAAAAACAAGTTGTATGTTTTGTATTTGAGAACGATTTTCTCCACTTTGCGAAGTGGAACTCAAAATGACAAAAATAAACCTATTTTAAACTTAAATTGTGGCTTATTCCCAATAAAAATAGTAATTAAATTAGTATTTTGGTATAGGAAGTAGTTAACAACAAATAGTTAAACTTCTTTCTAATAACGTTATATAATTCAGGGTGGTCAATTTAAAAGAGTTGAGAAAGTTTTAAGTTTTCAAATGCACGTTTTGCAATTTTATTTACAAAATGTTAAACTTTTATTAATATTTAGATAGTAAAAAAATGTTACACACGTCACAAACAAAAAGGTTCTGAGAAAGATGAATAAAGAAATAAAAATTTTAAATATAATTAAAACAAGAAAATTGGAATATCTCGGACATATTACATGTGGAGAGAAATACACCTTGCTCCAACTGATTATGAAGGGAAAGATCCAAGGAAATAGAAGCATAGGGAGGCGTAGAATGTCATGGCTGTGCAACCTGAGAGAGTGGTACGGATGTATTGCTTGTCAAATTTAACGTGATACTTGGCCGATTTGAAATTAGGCTCCACCCACGATGCGCATTTGACCACAACACAATTCGTCCTTATTATTTCTTGGCCCTTCGAAGTGCGAGGTACTTGTATAGTCTGCGACAAAGTTTTTTTATTTTACTTATGTTTAAAGTTACTGTGTGTTGAAGAAATATCGTATTACAATAGATTTGACTTTATAAATAATTATTATTTATAAATAATTATTTATAAATATTATTTTATGCAGAGAGAAGCGATGCAAAATCCGCATGTTAAAGATTTTAAAAAAGATCAAGAGCGTACTTCCTTAGCAACGGGAGTAAGTATAGCCACTATAAAACGGATCTCTCGTGAAATAAAAATACAGAAGAAGGTGCTTCTACATAATTTTCGACGCCCAACAAAAGAATGAGATCTGCTCCAAAATCCAACTTGGGCGATTTTGACAAAGGTTTACTTCGGCGTATAATAATAAATTATTATGTCACGGAAAAACGAGTTCCTACATTACGACATATAACAAAAAAAATTAATGAAGACAATATTTATACAGGGTTGCATGAAACTTTGAGAAAAGTGATGAGAGATATGGGATTTCGATGGAAGAAAGCGAAGAATAACAGGAAAATAGTAATGGAAAAACCCGATATACAAGTGCTCCGGAGGAAGTTTCTCAGAAATATTAAACAATATAGGGAAGAAAATCGGCCCATAATTTACATGGATGAAAATTAGATTCATTCCTGTCATACCCATGACAGATACTGGGGAGACAATACCACCGAGGGTTTGCACAAGCCAGTATCCAAAGGGCAAAGGCTAATTATTGTTCACGCCGGCGGCCAAATGGGGTTCATAAAAAACGCATGTTTGACATTTAAATCTGGTACGAAGTCTGGAGATTATCATGGCGAAATGAACTATAATAATTAAAAAAAAAAATGAATTCATGAAAAACTTATTCCTAATATACCAGCCCGCAGTGTATTGGTTATAAACAATGCATCATACCACAATGTCCAAGTGCAAAAATGTCCCACTATGGGGTGTAGAAAAGACGAAATGAAGGAATGGTTAACACACATATCTCTGTAGGAGCTGGGTTGTATGCTTGTTTGTGTCTGTTTTTATTTAAAATAAAAATTAGTCTTAGACTATTTTCTTGTGGCATAATAATGTAATTTACTAAATTTACTATTTTTATTGGGAATAAGC
Source organism: Diabrotica undecimpunctata (assembly GCF_040954645.1). Lineage (NCBI taxonomy): Eukaryota > Metazoa > Arthropoda > Insecta > Coleoptera > Chrysomelidae > Diabrotica > Diabrotica undecimpunctata. Next base: position 35,266,427 of record NC_092811.1, on the reverse strand, counting down.
CACAATTTTAGTTTAAAATAAGTTTATTTTGAAGTTTAGAGTTCCACTTTGGAAATCGTTAACTCAAAATACGAAATACCAATAAATTAAACAAATTTTGTTTTTGTTACTTGGTAAAAAAATTCTTCTAATAATTTTATTTTATCTGACTTATTCATATTGACAACTCAGTCACTATTTGAGATATATTTTATACGATATATTTCTACAAAATCTCCTTACGAAAATAAAATATTCGGGAAAGTTAATAAAGTTATACAGTTTAGTACCTAAATACCGGATGTTGACAGCCATCCCAACGGGGCTGGTATTATTCTATTGTAAAGAAATAAACAACAGATTAAAATATTTATGACTTACTAAAATTTAGAACTACTGTTCTTTTATTCTTATACAGTTTACTGTAACGCAAATGTAAAGCTTTCATCTCTGCCAATATTCCTCTTATAAAATTACAGAACGAGACATTTATAGAAGTGTTCGAAAAAACTTCCGCTTCAACATGACTGAATGGTCAATATTAATGAGTCAAATAAGCAACAAAAACAAAATATTTTGTATTTTGAGAAAAGTTTCCGAAGGAAAAATTAAAAAGTCAAAATAACATACAATATAGACATATCATAAAAGTTCCATTAATAAATAAGGTCACTCTCTGTAAACTTGTAGTACGGAGTGTACCAACGAGGCGAAGAGACCGAGCGCATTATGTATCTCTTTTCCTCCGAATGCGTTCTCACTTAATTTTCTACGCAAGTGGACAAATTTGTCAAGTATCACCTTAAATTTGACAAGCTGTACATCAAATGAACTGTTCAGAGCAGCCATCTCAAAAGTCCGAATAGCTATAATGATTGCCGACCTCCGCCGCGGAGATGGCACTTGAAGAAGAAGAAGAAAAAAATTTTACCAAACAAAATATTCGCAATTTTATTACTTACAGGTATAAATAAAGATAAGATAAAGGGTGTCAAATCGTACAATATTTCATAATAAAATTGGTCATATCTAGTACATTATTCGGCATAAAGTAGCATAACCTGATATTGAAAGAATTTTCAAAAATTGTTTTTTATTAAAATTAGACATAGATATCTTAAAACCCTCCATCATAAATTTTAAGATTCAGATTATGTCAAGTTTCTTTATATAGTTTAATTGGAACTCTCAAAGAATCACCCTTTATATACATATTTTTCGTTGTCACAGTTAGCTGATACTATTTATTTGTAGAATTACGGTGAACCATTGAAGACCGACTTTCAAACTTGGCACGACAACTGTAAAATTTATATTCCCGGTGTAACCCAAGAAGAAATCAATAGAGTAAGACAAGGACACTTCGATACGAACAACCAAGCTATTAAGGTAAGTAAACTAGTTGGTAAATATAAGATTTTATTAGTTTTAGATTTAGTTCAGCACAAAATATTGTCAAATATTGTGCAAATGATTTACAAAAGGTCTATCCCCTAGTTTAAACATTATTTTAAATCATTTATCAAAACTATTATCTGCTATGTTTTGGTTTCATTCACGTTTACATCACGTACCGTATTAAGGTCGCGGCATATTATCGTGCACGTATAGTTTCCGGCACGTAGCGTTTTCACTCCAGCAATTGGGCTGCGCGTTCACATTTTCATACATAGAACGTTTCAGTTTGGTTCGGTGAAGATATGATCTCGCTTTTCTCGACAAAAATTATGTGCAATTGCTCTTCTACTTAACGATGAAGAATGAAAAACTGTGTTAAAAAGAAGGTTTAAAGTACATCCAATGCTAAGAGAAAGGAAGAAGGAATGTGAATACTGGACTTTATACAGAGAATTAATTGATGGCGATGAAAAATATTATGGATATTGTAGAATGAATAGGATTCAGTTTAAATATGTTTTAAATTTAATTTCACCTTCAGTTAAAAAACAAAATACTACATTTAACGAAGCCATACATATCAAACCAAAAAGAATTTTTAAAAAGAAGAGGTATCACTTCCGTACAAAAGTCCTAATTGTTTATCACTTCCGTGATTAATTGTCACAAAGCAATAAAAACACATGCATAAATGACAACATAGCCTCGAAAATTATTTTTTTAAATACTCTGTAAATACTGTATCAAAATCAAACAAATACCTAAATAAACAACAAGGGGAAAACGATTATTAATATAGAACTAAAATTGTGAAAATTAAAATATTAAAAAAAAATAAAGAAATAAATAAAGAAAAAAAAATAAAAAAAAAAGAATAAATAAAAAAAATTAAAAAAATAAAAATTAAAAAAAAAAATAAAAAAAGAATAAATAAAAAAATAAAAAAAGGAATAAAAATAAAAAAAAAATATTAAAAAAAAACACACAAAGAGGGCCTAAATCTCCGAGGTGTTGAACCGGGTTTATGCCCTAGCGCTGTGTTAAATATATATTATTGTGATATTTAAAGTCTTGGTGCGCCAAGCAATAATTAGCTAATTAATTTTTTTGATTAATTAAAATTATTTAAATGATATGATTATGACTCTATCACAATTTTTAATTCTTTTATCTCAGGGTTAAATTCGTGCTTCAATATCTATGCTATTACATGTGAAAGGTAAGGTCCAGAGAATACCGGAATAATAAAAAACACATATGATCTAACACTATATATTGAAATAAAAATAATGAAATAATTCACACTCAAAAGTTTTCAATAAACAAATCTCATATAAGGATTCTCAAAATTTTGTTCTCCGTACGTGAACAATCAAAATTAATGGTACAAACAATATTAATTGAAAACTCAAAATCCCAAACTATTCTAACTCTCCTAATCAAAATATTTATATCTTTTCTAAATTACGTGTAAAAATTGTGTTATCAATAAAAGAAAAAAACTGCAGAAAACAAAAATATCTCTCTCTGATGATGAGTGGTCCAAATCCTTGTTCCTTGTAGACTGTATTATCTCCTCTCAACCGCTCCCTATGTAATCAGCAATCTTACAACAGATTGTTGCAAGTATATCGTCCTTAATGATCTCCTTCAAAAGCAACAATCATTCAAATTATGATAGCCTTTCTCCTCTCGATAAACTGAATCTCTCGTTGGCCCGAGTGAAAAATGACTCTTGGAATATCTTCTCTTTACGATAAACTGAATCTCTCGTTGGCCTGAACAGTGACTCTTGGAATATAAGTAGGAAAATATGACTTACAATATTTTGCTGCTTCAGCTTCTGTCAGATACACTAACTCCACAAAAACTCACTAACATTCAACACTACTGCTTGCTACTTCTTGGGAACCACCAGAGAACAATCACTGTTCGTCTTACAGACTTGGAAAACCAACTGATTCTCCTTTTCTCTCTCCTCAATCTCGCTAAACTTTTTCCTACATACTTATCCCACCTTTTTCAATCTCCGCCAATCAAAACTCGTCACAATTCCCCCATTTTTTCATTTCGATAACAAACAAATTTTTACCTATAATTATAAAATTTCCTAAAACTTATTTACAAATAATATTTTCTATAATTCTTAAAAACTAACAAAAACCTCTTTCTAAAATCTCTTCTATTTGTCTCTAATCACTGCATTAATGTATTTTGGAAAACCCGTTTCAATTGTCTTTGGATTTCACTTAAAATTATGCGGGTCACTCAAGTATAACAAAGAAATAATTTATGTATAGCTTACATTTTGTTTAGTACAGGTAATCCAAGAATTTAATAACTTTCCTTCTTTGAAATGTTTGTTGTTTATTATCCTACTTATCTGAATTATTTTAATGTTTTTGAACTTTGAAATATTTTAATCAACCCAATATTTTTCTCGATTTTGCATATCATAACAATATATATATATATATATATATATATATATATATATATATATATATATATATATATATATATAATTTTATAGTTATTAGTAGTATTAGTATTTAGTATAGCATAAAAACAAAAAAACGCTCACCAAAATATATGTACCTGTATAATATATGTGTGAATTACTATTGTTAATCATAATAATCAAATAGGTTATAAATATTCATAAATATAGTATAATTCATAAGTATAAGAGATATAATTATAAGAGTAATTTTAGTTCGGCTAATGGACTAAGTCCACAGTCAAAAGAAACCAACAGCACACACACGCAAGGGGAAAACGACGGACATCTAATTCACATTATCCTTACCAACCGGTTACGACTCGTTACCTAGCCGTTGGCATCAGTAAAATATTGTTTTCGAATATACTGAACGGAAACGTTAAGTGTCTGAAACGCTATGTTCCGGACAGTGTGCGTTGTTCATATTTAAAACCATTTAAATTATATTTTTCGAAAACTAAACGCTATGTGCTGTAAATGCAACGTGCATGATAATAAGTCACGACCTTTAGTCTTTTTCTTTGGTGCTACATGCGACACCCTGGGTGTGCTAATCAATAATTAAACCTTTTTAACACTTTTAATTCATGTTGTTCTATCCAAACTATCTTCTACAAGTTTTGTACGAAGTTTACATTATGCGAGATGTAATCCTAATTAATTGTTTTTTTTTGGAAAAACTGCAAATAATTAAATACAAATTGGGGTTTTTTAATTATCACATTTTCAGACACTTTTGAAAATTTTTATAACTGGGATTGTAAAATAAAACAATTTAATATCTTATACGGTTTGTACTAGGTCCAAAGTTTGTACAAAATTAGACAAAATGAAATTTTTGATACTGAAAGTAAAAAAGTAAAAAGTGCACACGAAGAAATCACATAGGTTATGGAAACTTTGTCCATCGGTCGCTGAAATAACAGTCTTCTTTTGTTTCTCTGTATATTTGGGAATGTATTCTCCGTTCCCAAATTGTTGAAAGCAAGAAATGTGCCTCAAAGTCATAAAACGGTCGTAAAATTTGTATCATCATAGGCGTTCCTGAGGTGTTTATTCATTAAATAATAATATAATGTTTTAATACTGTTATATATAATATTAATAAAAAAAAAAAGAATTTAACCATTAACAATTTTGTAAATAAGAATACCTTAGCTCTTTGGATATTTCAATACTAATCTTCGCGTTTAATCACTTTACTAGAAAACCTGGAATTCATATCCGAAGGTACTATTCGTTGCATGATAATTAGGATGGATTTCCCCAGATTTTTAATAATATAAGGGGTCTAAAGATGCCGGCTTTGGCCACGTGCCTCGTCTGTTCAGTTTATATTCGAAACTTAACTTTAAAGGGTGAAGATATTACGAACGAAAACAATTTTTTTGTTTAGTACGTTTTACGGTTTAGCATGTAATTTACGGCTCATCGGTGTTTCCGAGTCTACGGCAGTAATTAGCATCTCGAATATTTCTTTTGCGAATTATATGCAGTGCGTGAGTGATTTTTTATTCCATATACCTACGAACATATACGTACCTTTCGCTCGTGCTCGTTTTGTTGGATTGTTTGTGATGGCTTCATCATCAACATCATCAAGTTTTACACCGGTACTGTTGCGTACAGTCAGTAAGTCTGTCTATTAACCAAGAGAGAAGACTATTGTCCTGAATGTTCACGATGCTCTGGTTTCTCAGAATCCCACAAACACTGTTCGCAACATAGTCGAAAGTTGTGCCAACATGACTGGCGTAGGGGAGTCAACTATATATAGGTTCCTATCAGAAAGAAAAAAACACGGTATATCTAACCCAAACACAAACGAACACTTAAAGAGAGGGAAAAAGCCTATTGAAATTAATGATTTTGCCAAAAATGGTATTTGAAGGAAAATTCATGTATTTTTTTTCTAACAAGAAATACCAAACCTAAAAAAAAATTTACAAGAAGTTAGGGACGACCCGGATTTGCCTCATATTGGACAAACTAAATTGTGGCAAGTTTTAAAAGAATTAAATTTCCGGTGGGAGAAATCAGACCGAAAATCACTTTTGATTGACCGGGAGGAGATAATATATTAGAGAAGAAATTATCTAAGATCCATACGAAAAGTCCGGACTGAAGGAAGGTCAATCATCTACCAGGATGAAACGTGGGTAAACTCAGATCATACTCTAAAAAAAATTTGCTCAGATAACAATATATTAAGCTCCAGGCAAACCTTTATGGAAGGTTGGTCTACTGGTATCTCCCCACCTTCTGGTAAAGGCAGTAGATTAATAATTTCACATTGGCAGTGAAAAAGGATTTGTTAAGCATGGTTTGTTGAAATTTCAGTCCAAAAGCACAAAAGACTATCACGAGGAGATCACAGCTGATGTTTTCGAAGAGTATTTTGAGCAGATGATTGAACACATACCACCAAATTCAATTATAGTATTCTATAATGCACTTTATCATTCACGACTAGTAGAAAGACTTCCAACAACTGCGTGGAAGAAACAGGATATTCTTGACTGGCTGCGGAATAAGTATCTGCCTTACGAAGATGGAATGGTAAAAGCAGAACTTTTTAAAAATTGCCCGGCAACACAAATCTAAGTTCAAGAAATACGTAGTTGACAAAATGGTGGAAAGGCGAAACATCACAGTCCTTAGACTTCCACCCTACCACTGCGAAATAAATCTAATTGAACTCATTTGGGTACAAAGGAAAAGTTATGTGGCCAGAAACAATACGTCATATAAAATACAAGCTGTACGTGAATTGTTATGAGTCTTTACAACATATTACAGAACAAAACTGGAAAGATGCAGTAAAACATGTAATTGAAGAAGAACAAAAAAATGTGGGATCTTGATAACATAATTGATGCGACCGTAAAGACACAACCGCTAATTATTAACCCTCAAGACGACTCGGATTCCGAAGTTGATCCTATTTATTTTGAATTTGAATAGTTTTCTAATCGTAATTATATAAGGTAAGTAATAGTAGTTGTAATCGTAAGGCAGTAAAGGGGAAAGGCGCAAAATGTCGCTTGCCAAAATGTTCAATGTGTTTTAAATGCATCCATTTTTTTTTTAAATCCTGAGAAAAATAAAAAGCATTTTTGAAAAATTTAAAGGCAGAATGAAATATTTATTAGAATAAATAAAAAGATTTTTTTTGCATGCAATATTTTCAATTAAAAATTATACTATATTTTCTCTTTTATTTTCACCCCTGTTACATAACATATTAAAATAAACATTGTAGAAGTTTTCAGGGACTTTCTGCCCTCAGTAATAATGTAATCTTTTATTCTGCGTTTAAATTTTTCAAAAATATTTATTAGTCTTCTCCGGATTCGAAAATAATGGATACATTTAAAACACATTAAAAATTTTGCCACGCGACATTTGGCACCTTTCCCCTTAATTAAATAAATGTATCTTTTACAAATGGCAAGAAACTTTTTATTTTTGAATAAACTAAAGAAGTTTTATTAAAACAAAAATACAATTTACATAAGTACAATTTAGAAAATATATTTGTTTAGTTCAAATAAATGTTTCAATAATATACTCTACGACACTGGTCGGTCATCTGTAACCATTCAAAATACCTTCGTAATCGGATTTTTATTTTATTTTTTTGACGAATTTTAAATTCGTCATTAAAAGAATGATTATGATCTAGAAGGTGAAGTGCGTATGTAGAATCTGTTTTTCTATTATTGAAAACCCTTTTATGTTCTGCTATTCGTTTATTAAAATTTCTACCAGTTTGACCGATGTAAGTTTTTGGGCAGTTGCCTCATTTAAGTTTGTATACTCCACTGTGTAAATGCTTTTATTTTTGCCTAAGTTATTGTTTGTTCTGAAAGTTGGTGTTATTCCTTTCTTTTTTATGTGTTTGGCTATTTTTGTTGATATTTTGCCTGTATATGTAATCGGCAAAGTTTTTGATTTAAGATTTTATTAATAATTATCATGTCCTGTGGTCAAAGTATGCTCGCGGCTTATTTGTCAAGCCAAATTTAGTTCTTTATTAGTATACTGATCTTTTCATGTCTATCCTTTACACTTATACTTTGAGCTGTTTTTAAAAACATTCGTTTTTGGAGGGGGATAATGTTTGAGAAAGTATTTAGTATTTATTTACACTAAATACTTTCTCAAACAATAATGTATTGAATTATTTTAAAATAATATAAATTGTTTAAAATATAAATAATACATAAATAATAAAATTAATCTATTTCAATTTTAAAATTATTATTTTAATTTTAAAAATACAGAAAACATAGAATGAAGCTTCGCGCTGCTCCACTGTATCATCTTTTTTTTTTCTATATGACACCAATCTACAGAACTGTCGTAACAATATATTTTGTATTGAACTTCGTTTAGTCCCAATATTTATATATTTAAACGTTTTATTTATTGAATGGCATAATCTAATTGGTATCATGAGATTGGTAAAGAATTTGAACATTCCATGTGCTTAATACAATTTTGGATTTCACTATTTTGAGCCGGGAGGTACCTCACACCCCTTGCTCGTTTAACGACTGCTTGATACTACAGCTCATTGTTACATTGTTTCTTATAATGCTGATTTCCTAGGGACATCCATAGAGATCTTTAATGTAGTGATCTTCCCTTGCCTTCAACATCCTTATGCGGTTGACCAAATTCTTGGTTTATCTACCGCTATTGCCGATTTCTCAACCTTAGGACAAAGGATGCCTCGTCACTTATCAACTCATCTGCAGGTAGTTATTGCAGGAAGTTATTGATCAGTAAGTGAAAGATATTTGGAAAACTTAGTTGGATACTTAAGAAACGCAAAATACCCCAATACTTGAGGAGCAAAGTGTTCAACCAATGAATCCTTCCTATCATGACATATGGATGTCAAACCTGGACCCTAACCAAGGCAAATATGAATAAACTAGCCACAACAGAAAGAACAATGGAAAGAGCAATGTTAGGTATACGAGTGTCAGATAAAAAGAGGAACGACTGGGTAAGATCCAAAACAAAAGTCGAGGACATAGCAACAAAAATTGCCAAACTTAAATGGAGCTGCGCGGGCCACATTGCTAGACAAAAAGACCAACGTTGGAATACTACAATACAACATTGGAGACCTTACGAAAGTAAACGACCAAGAGGAAGACCACAGATGAGGTGGGTTGATGACATTAAAAAAGTAGCCGGAACAAATTGGAAATATGTTGCTCAGGATAGAGACCGATAGAAGGAGTTGGGAGAGGCCTATGTCCAAACATGGACGACAGAAGGCTAAGAAGAAGAAGAAGTGAAAGATTGCTCATACCGGCAATCACTTGCGGAAATATTTGCTATATCTGGCTACACTCACTGCCATATCTGGTTTATCACGCAGATCAATACAGTTAACACTGTTAATAGTTAACTAATTTACTATTTAGTTGTTAATTAATGTGTAAAATTAACAGCCGGTTTCCAAAAGGCTGATCATTATCAAAATTAGGTAATCTACTGTTAACAGTCGATTAAATGCATTTTGAGTTGCAGAAACATCGATCAAACTTCAATCACATAACACACATTAACTAATCTAACAAGCAAATAATCGATGATTAACAGCCTGTCAGAAGTATTTTGGGTTTCCGAAACACTAATTATCGTTTTATCTATGTCAAACTTCTGTCATACTAGCTTGTCAGGTAATCTGAGATTTTTGGACGATTAATCTTATAATCTTTGGTTATGTACCAATGGTTGTAAGTAAATAAAATAAAATCTTTGGTTACGTTGTAAGATACATAAACCTAAGGTGTTTTATAAAAAGCTGTTGTTTAGAAAGAACCCAAAAATATTGTTACAAAGGTTCATTTTAAGAATTAAAGATGATAAATGACAAATTGGTAAACATTAACGAACGACATAAAATTATTAGTTAGTTAGGTTATGTTTGTTTGTTGATTTTCAGAATGCAGATTACACATAAACAGGAATGATGGTAAAGTGAAACAGCAACATTACTTTCTTAATTTAGAGCAAGATAAAGAACAATTCCTATAGAAATAATAAACGATTACAATTGATTCTACTGTTTCTATGTAAAATTGTATGTCAAATAATCTATAATCGGTGATCACGTAATTTTACCATAATTTTCGTTTCGGAAACCTGTCGCTTGTTAACAATTGATCAAATTTCATACTTGATTACATGATTGGAGATTTGAATATCGTTTCGGAAACCGGCCGTAAACCTTTAAATCTTAAACTTTAAATCAATTATATTTTAACAATCCATCCTAAATTTTTTATATATTTTTTTGTTTCAGAACTATGCTGCTTGTGTCTGGCTGGAATCTAAAGTGGTACGTAATAGAACATTTCATTATTTTTATACATTGTAACGAAAAAGCTTAGAAAAGTAGGTGGTAAAAAGCTGGTCGTTCTCAAAGACTTTAGAAAGAACTCGTTGCTCAATTCGGGTGCTTCATTGGGCCGGGTAAGGATATAATTGATTAAAAAATAACAGATCAAAGACAACGGTGCATTTTGGCAAAGGACAAAAAATGACAGAAAATGTGGGATGCCATTGGAAGTGTGAAGCGCCCTTGACACTATACGAAAGATAAGAAAAATACTTCTTTATGCCAAATATAGATTGATTGACAAAGAATAATTCCTACGGCAAAAAATACGGGTCTCATCACAAAACTGTATCATATATAATATGTAATATGTAAGTCGTACAACTACTTTTACAAATTTGGGCCAGACTAATTAAATTTTGAGAGGGGTTTTTTTAAAGACGCTCTGAGTTAGGGTTGTTTAACCCTTTAAGACCCGACTTTTTTATTTTCAAAAAAAAATCTTATGTGTTTTTATATTTCAAAAGTCTTCAATTAGTAAGATAAAATGAAAAAAACTTGTGTACGCTTTTTAAAAAAAAAAATTTTATTGTACATAAGTATGTACATATGGTCTTAAATATAAACTCAACACTAAAAATATATTTACTACAAAGTAATTATTATTACGTATTTATTGTTCATGAAAAGCTACAAAACAGTTTCTAGCCTTAATTAAACACAGATGTATTTTACATTTTGTACAGAACACATGACTACGTCCATTACAGTCTGTTTTTACACCTAGTAGCCTCCTTCTTAGAATCAAACTCCGGTATGTGACCAAAATTGTCCGTTTGTATTTCCAAAAATGGTCTCGTCTCTCCTCGTCTTTTAAATGTTGAAATAGAAGGCTTAGGAGATGAAGATGCTGGTCTTCCTCGTTTTCTACTTACTGAATTGACCATATTTATTAGGCTTTCGGCAACTCTGACTTTGAAGTCTAGAAATTTCATTCGATCCTTATTGGTTGTATTACATTTGTCGCAGTCCTTCCTGTATTCCAGCCAGCTGTTGGTGAGAGCGAAGTCTATCATGTGCATAATAACACGCAATGTCCACTTTCGCGATCTAATAAATATTCGATAATAATTAATCATCTGGTCCATTAGATCAACTCCGCCCATTAAATAATTATAATCTTTGACAATTTCAGGTCGGTTAACATCTACGTAACAAGAGGCTTTTTTGTCCTATCTTGTAACTATGTCTAAATTACCTGCACCAACATAATGGGAGGCTAATTTCACAGTCTTTGTATCTAACCATTTGACTAGCACCACATTTTTTTCTTTATTAACGACTTCATCTATGGAACCTCTCGGTAGTTTCAGCATTTCATTGTCTGGTAACACAGGAGGTTTGTAAAATCTATCTATTCGAATAGTCCCTCCAGTATATATTTTTTTGGCCAATAATATTTCAAGTAGTTCATAGGATGAGAAATAATTGTCATAATATAATTTGTGGCCTTCACTGGTGGAAATTCTTTCGGCTAGTTGAAGAACGATAGATGCCCCTAATCCATGTTTTGTTTTATTATCTGCATTCAGTTCTGTAGATTTACCCTGATAAAAAACAAAATCAAAAGCCTGACCACTTTTTCCGCACAAGACGAATAATTTTATTCCCCAAGGACAGGGCTTCCCCTTCACATATTGTTTTACGGAAAGTTTTCCTGTGTAAGGAATCATTTGCTCGTCAACACTAAGTACTTCCTCAAGTTCAACTTGTAAACATCTCTTTCTGACAGCGTCGATGATAGGACGAACCTTATAAAATTTATCTGTATCACCTGCTGGTCTTTCCAAATTGTTCACTAGATGTAAACATGTTCTAAGCTGGAAAAATCTGTCCCTAGACATGTTATCTAGGAACATTCTAATACCAAGGCTTCTTTCCCAGTACATCCTAATTTTGGGAAATTTGTTTAAATTTCCAATCATTATATGAAGTGCAAATAAAATTTTAATTTCTCTCTCATTAGTTGGTCTAAAATTTTTTCCGTCTGTAAGGTATATACATTTGTAAATGTTGCTATATTTTCAAACAAATCATTTGAAATATACTTCGAAAAATACTGAATTGGGTACAGTGGCTCTGTAAGACTTGTATTTGGGGAAGTAGGATGCCATGTAAATGTAGGAGTCTCTATCGATGCCTTAGTCCACTCTACGATTCTCTTTTTTGTTTTAATTTCTCTTTTTTTTTGGTTTTTTAGAACAATCCTTTTCTGAAAAACATACTTTACTTCCTAATTTTTTGTACCCGAGTAACCTGCAACTTCATCTGGTATATATTCGTCGTCTGAATCATAAGTTCTCCCTAACTCCTCATTATCATTTTCGCTGCCATCACCTTCTTCCAGTGTCTCAGTGTCACGTCTGGTCAAAGCATCAACCCCTGGTCTTATAATAGATTTATTCTCACAGTTATCCAGAATTCCATCCTCCTCGTCAAAACTCTCTCCTCCGGGAACTTCCAAATTGTCTATTTCTGATACGTTACCGTCCTCTATCAGGTCAATTAACTCTTGGAGATGTTTTGGGTTGTGGAAATCATATTTCTTTCTTTTGTAATCCATGTTATCTGCAATCAACAATACTAAGTTACAACCCAAGTTTAGACCATATGTACATACAGATACAGATGTAGATACAGATACAGATGTACAATCAGAAATATGCTTTCAGACCACTTGTACATGCTCATGTGCATCTAAAAAATGTTTGTTTATTTCAAAACTATCGTTTTTATGGCAATGTTTTGTACTTTATAAAAAACTACTTAACTTATAAATCACACTTAAAAAGTTGGATCGATTTCGTTTCACAAAAGATAACAGTTTCTCGTAAAATAAAACTAGCAGTATCGGTTACCAACTAAACAGCTGACACTTTACAAAAAAATCGCTGACAACTTTACCTGTTGACCACTAGATGGAAGCAGAAGTTAAAAATATGGATCGTAAATGTATATTTGAGTGACTGAATGCTATTTCGGTATAGATAAGCGAGTAGTTGGTATTTAACAAAACAATAAAAGCTATGTACATACACATGTACACAGGGTCTCAAAGGGTTAAGAAAGGAATATACAGTTATATTCACAATTCCAGTTGGTTTCGTAAGAAAATGAACAAATATATGACATATTGAAGTTTGATAATCATTTAAACTGTGTGTTTTTTATCGACTAGTATCACGTAAATTAAAATTACAGCATTACAAGGGAAACCACGGTAAACTTTTAAGTGAAGCTCATAACCGGTCTCAAGAGATTTCGACTGTAACATAGTCCACTATTATTTATGGGAGATTAAGTATTGTTGTTTTTCAGATTAATACTGATATGATTATGAACAAGGCAATGTTGGATCTCTATATGCCCAAGAACATTATGGAGGACGAATACATTGGTTATTTGTTGTGTGCTAAACAGTATAGACAAAAAAGTAAGTATAGACTTAGAATAGGAAAATTTAGTATAAATGCTCCAAGGATTTTATACATCTATCTACTACCTAGGGAGACGCTGGATGCTAGACTAGTAAACTTGGCAGGAACCCGTTAATATCAATGCCAATATCTAACTGTGTTTGTATATATACCATGCGGTCCATATGTATGGAATAAATTCATTTTTTGCGTTATTATGTACTATCTGAAAAAAACCTGAAACAGGTCGATTTTTATTCTTAAATTGACAATTTATAGTATGAAAATATTATCCACTTCCAGTACCCCTTTTAAATCATAAGCACCCCCTCGAAAATTTTAAATAACAAAGGGGGTCGTGTAACACCTTGTTAGAAAGGGATTTTAGTCCTCTGTTCAGAAATATAAAGTTTTTAAGTTTGGTGCAATCATAATTGAAAAAATTGATTTTTAACAAGTTAATCGCCCAAATAAAGCAAAAAATATCCCACCCCCAGGCCCAACTTAGCTTTTCTAGTAAATCATTAGGTTTTTACCTCGGATATGATGTACTGGCTGTTATAAAGCGCTAGGTTAAAAAAGATCTCTAAAAATGTATTTTGAAAATGACACCCTACTTATGGGTTTCAGATCCTCTGACGACCGAGCCCCGCGAAACCCGAGTATCCGTTGTCATTTTTTTCGAGTTCTAATAAGTCTGTGTGTGCTAAAATTGCAGTTGTTTTGTTTAGTATACAATCCATTTGTTGAAATTACAGCGCGTAATAAGGTTGATTCTGAATTATATAAAATTGTATTGTGTTTTGTGTCGTAATAAAATGGAAAAAAGTTACGAAAAGGAGCAAGAGAGACTTTTAAAATTATGGAATGAGTTATTATTAGACGAAAAACAAGAGATTTTAGACTTCATAGATAATACTTCAGATGATTACTTGCCCAGTAATTCATCATCAGATATTGAGTCTGATGAAGGTGCATTGAATTTAGAAGCAATGAAGAAAAAATTTAAAAGGTAATTATTATATAAAACATATCACCAAAAAATTTATTAACTTATTTTCTTTTTTGTTGTGTTGTTCACGGCTTAAGGATTAAATATTTGTATGTAGTTCAGTTCTAGTTAACCATTTTTAAATCTAAATAAAACGTTTTAACGTTTCTACATAGTTCTATAGTACTATAGTTCAACCTTCAGGATTTTTTGAACTAAAACATAATCACTTTTAGGTTCCCTACAAAAGCAAAGAGTTGTATTGATGAGCTTCCGCCTATCACCTCAATACCTTCAGTTTCGACCTCTAACTTCGAAACAGCTATAAACACTGCAAGGTCTGATGTATTACACTCCAATATATCTTCAACTAGTGATTCTGATGATTTTTTAGAAGAAATAAATCCGAGAAAAAAAACTAAAAGGTAAATATAGCAATTTTCCCATGCAAATTGAAAATGAAAATGATGAAGAGCTTTTACAAGATGAAGTACACTGGTTTCCTCCGAATGGTTTCCATTTAAAAAATTTCAATTTTGATGTATTACAACACAGATAGCTGAGAGTTTTATTACAAAGGCACCATATGATTTTTTCCAAAAATAACTCAGTGATGAACTTCTGGATTTGATTGTAGTAGAGACCAAGAGATATGCTTAACAAACCAAAAACAAACCTATGGCAGTTTTCTCGCGATTACACAGATGGAAAGATACTAACAGGAACGAAATTACCACATTCTTTGGAATTGTAATGTATAAGTAGAAAAAACAATCCAAATGATGTAGAGACCCAAAAATTAAATAAAGGAGAAATTTACGCAACAGAAAGTAATACAGGGGTAGTTGTTTTAAAATGGCAGGATAAACGTGATATTCTTTGTCTCAGCACTATTCATAGTGACACAACCACTAACATTCATAGATCTATCCGATCAGTTGAAATCGTATTCTTCCCCTTTGCGTAAAGAGATCAAGTGGTATAGAAAACTTGCATTTGAAATATTACTTGGCTCAGCAGTAGTAAACGCTTTTATAATATATAAAATGGTGACAAAGGCCGAAATATCAATTACGGATTTTAGATAGAGCATTGCTTTAAGTATGTTACAAATGCATGAAGTGGATGTCCCGAAGGTGCAGGAAAATGACAACATAAAGCATATTTTACATGAAGCTGCTTCAAAAGATCGTCAAAAATGTGTAGTACCTATGTTATGCGAAAATAAGGGCTGAATAAGGCCGAAAAACCGCTCAGAACAGGGACCAAAATCAAAATTTTCATATGATGCTTGTAATAAGTTTTATTGTTTGTCATATTTTTTAGACGTTCACGATTATTTTGTATAATTAATAAAAACTGTTTGTAATATTTAATTAAAATAAAAATGTTTTTTCATAAATCCTTATAATTTTTTTGAAAAATCTTTAATGATAGTAAATACATAAAAAGTGCCGAGCTCAATCACTAGTATTACCTGCCAGGCCCATCTGTAAAAACTTATATATAGATTAATATGTTTCGAAGCACGGCAGTTGGGTTACAGGCTTTCATATTAATGCTAGTAGTAAAGGTTGCCCTATGGGTGTCGGGGCGTGTACGACCACAGGAGCTGAAACCCAAATGTCGGGTGTCGTGGCGATTAACGTGTTAAGATGTAAAATTTTGATAATGTCTCTATCACAAAACTTTAGGTTGAATGAAGATAATAATGTCACATAATATTTAAAATGTATTTTTCAATGTAATTTTCAATTAAATTAAATGTTCAAAATTACCAATATTCACTTCTTGACAATAGACGAGGCGATTTTGGAATTCTCGCACATTTTGTACGACCTTGGAGGTTATTCTGTTAATTTCTTCCGCTATCCTAACTTTAAAATCAGCAATACTGTTTGGTCTATTAAAATATACTTTAGATTTTAAATATCCCCATAAGAAGTAATCGAGACAAGTCAAATCTGGGATCTAGCAGGAACATTCGATCGTTCCACGTCTTCCAATCCACCTAATTGGGAAAAACCTCGTTTAAATAATTTCTAACTATACGTGCAAAATGCGGAAGAGCTCTGTCTTTTGGTAGTAAATAGATCGATCTATCTCATTTCGATGATTGACATCAGGAAAAATCTTCGTAATGTAGGCACTAAAAAGTTAATCAAAAAATCTAGATAAACCTCACCATCAACTGTGCCCTCAAAAAAACAAGGACCAATAATTTTATTGTTAATGATTCCAGCCCAAATGTTAATTTTTTTAGGATATTGCGTGAGTTTTTTAACCGTTCCGTTTAAATGAAACGTCGCTTCATTAGAAAAAACTATTTTGTTTATGAAATGCAAATCTGCGTTCATTCTCTCCATCATCATTTCACAGAATTCTTGCCTTCTGTCGGGATCATCTTCATTTAACTCCTGAACCAACTGAACTTTGTAAGAGTGGTATTTTTCTTTATGCAAAACTCAAAATAGATGATTTACTTACATCATTGACGGATTTTCCTCAATCTCTAGAAGTAGATCTTTTAATTTTATCAGTAAATTTAACATTTCTACCTGGTTTTTTAATATTTTTTACGTGTCCAGTATAACGAAACTTCTTTTTAATTTTTCTAACTGTAGACTGCGAAACTTGTTGACCAGTGTATTTATTATTAAACATTTGACATACTGACGTCTTTTAGTAACTTTAAGTACCTAAATGACAGCAGCCTACTAGATTCATATCAATGGTTTATTTGGCTTTTTGACCAATATTTTATTATCTTCAAAGTTTCTTCCCTAATGTTTAGCAGAACAGATACGAAAATACTTTATTTCTAAAGTATATTTTAATAGACCAGGCAATATTGCTAATTTAAAAGTTAGGATAACGGAAGAAACTAACAAAATAACCCCGAGGTCATACAAAATGTGGTACGAGAATTCCAAAATCGCCTTGGTTATTGTCAAGAAGTGAATAATGGTGGTCAAGTTGAACATTTAATTTAATTGTAAAATTAAATTTTCTCAGGTATGAGTGCACAAACTCAAAAAACTTTATATTGCTAAACAGATGACTAAAATCCCTTTCTAACAAGGTGCAACACGACCC
Source organism: Diabrotica undecimpunctata (assembly GCF_040954645.1). Taxonomy (NCBI): domain Eukaryota; kingdom Metazoa; phylum Arthropoda; class Insecta; order Coleoptera; family Chrysomelidae; genus Diabrotica; species Diabrotica undecimpunctata. The sequence goes on along the minus strand of NC_092811.1, from coordinate 35,248,620 downwards.
CCTTTGTTATTTAAAATTTTTAGGGGGGTGCTTACAATTCAAAGGGGGTGCTGGAAGGGGATAATATTTTCATACTGTAATTTGTCAATTTAAGAATAAAAATCGACCTGTTTCTGGTTTTTTTCAGATAGTACATAATAACGCTAAAAATGAATTTATTCCATACATATGGACCGCATGGTATATTACATTTTTCGTTTAAACCCTGCTTTCTAAAATATTTCGTTTAATTTTGTTAACATGATGACCAGGAATTCACGATGACTTCTTTTGTCAATACAGTGTTTCTTTTTATCAAAAATCTCTCATTATTTTTTATTCTGAAACCATTATTTTTTTAAGTTTCAGGAATGCCATTTTGCATAATTTTTCATAATACACTTCACTGAAATAAAAAACAGTTATAGTTTGGACATGTTTAATCGCCCATTTTCATCTTACTTGTGGAGTTAAAATTACTTTAGTTGATTTTGCAGCAAAGCCTTCTTGGTGTACTGCTCTTTTCGTCTCGTGGCTTTAGAGACAGAGTCAGCAAGGTTTTTTGTCTCCTTATATAGGTATACCGTTTAATTAAAAGGCTTCATTCATCATAGGAGATTTTTTGTTTTTTTTTTGTTTTTTTTTCCTATAAATTTAGAACCTACACATGTTTATAAATTAACTCTAGTCTACGTTGTTTGGAAGCAGCAAAATGGTTTATAACGTCATCGTAAAATCTCTGAGATTTTGTACCAGCTTTGCTATTCTATTTTCGGAAATTTTCAAAAGCTGTTCACGGAAAAGCTTCTACAGTGAAAACTAAATTAATTCTATGCACATGAGAGTAAGTAAATAAAGCATCACGCAATAGTCCTAACTTTTGCCTGAGACCATTCAATTCACAGGACATCACGGCAGCGCCGTCCTAAGTTTGCCCTACAAATTTATTTTTGATATCAAAAAATTTTAATCTGGCCTTTAAAACACCAAAAATATATTTTGCCTTGTGGCTTTAACTTGCGCCTGTAAAACCTAAAAACCTCTTATAAATATTACCACGTAACGCGTGTCGAACAACAACTGGTAATTATTTTGAATGAAATATCACTCTATTTCTAGCGAGAAACAAATGGTTTCCTAAATCTCAGATTAAAAAATGTTATCTAAAACTAATTGATTCCCATAACTTATTCTGGGCTGTTTTAGACACGCCGCTAAATATCTTTGATTCAGAAAGTAAGTTAGAAAATTCTAAATCGTATCTCTTAAACATTTTTATTAGTTACCTATAATTACTTTGATTTAACAAGTTGACAGCCATGCGTACCAATATGGTACACACTATCATATCAAACAATCACAATGTGAAATTATTTCTAAATTTACCAAAATTATCGTAAGTGTTGGACTTGTATAAAACTATAGTAGCAAAATTATTTTTGATGCTTCCAAAGTAACGTAAGTCCAACTACAAAAAACTGAAACTATTTTAAAGAAAAATCATTACTTTACTTCAAACACTCATCATGTCATCATAATATGTCCGGATGCCAATTTTCACTTCAATTGGACATTTCTAAACACGTTTATTGAAAAAACTGCCGGACTGTAAAATTTACTAAACTAGACTTACGATGTTATATATATATATATATATATATATATATATATATATATATATATATATATATATATAATAAGAAAAAGGGTAATGCGAGTTAATAGTAAAATAAAGGTAAAAGATATCGGCATAGCTCGCAATAAAAAGAAAAAATATAATAAAATATGTGTATAAGATGGAAGGCAACCGTATATACGTATTTCTGACTATTGGTCGTCTTCAGTACGGTGCAGCCAAGTTAGAAAAGGAGCATATTAACTTGGGAAAGGATCACTACAGGAGCAATGCGACCAATTTGTGGCAATAATGTTAAAAGACTCTGAGGTTTCCAAAGCAACAACCAACAGAGTCTTTTAACATTATTGCCACAAATTGGTCGCATTGCTCCTGTAGTGATCCTTTCCCAAGTTAATATGCTTAAGAAGCATAATTTAAATAAGATTAATTAATTAATTAGCTAATTAATTGCTTGGCGCACCTTAGACTTTTAATATCACATTAACATATATCTTTGATAATATAGACATAGAATAACCAAACACACATAGAAGCGACATAGCGGTCCAAAAGCGTGTACCATTTTTGTATACGCATGCCCGATTCTGGCTGTTTAACTGTCAAAAACACGTGCTTATTCTTTAATTCTGGTTGTTTTCGATAGTCCGTAGGCGTCTATGGTAAATACTCGACACAACAAGTACATTTGACCATTTATATAATTTATTTATAGTTAAAAGGTTATAGTTATAGTTTATAGTTATAGTTAAATATATAAGTTTATAGTTATAGTTTATAGTTAAAAGTTTAATTTATATTTAAAATGTCTGGATATATTTGTGCGATTCGCGGATGTTCATCTGTGACAGGAAAAGGAATAAGTTTATTTAGATTTCCTAAGAATAATAACAGGTAATTACTATTGCTTTGTAATTATTATTAGTTATTACATAATAGTATTGGTTTGACTTTCGAACAGTAAGCCGACGCCGACGTGTCTGTCCGAGCTATAAAAAATAAACTTTGGTCTGCCAAGGGATAGTTCAAAATGAAAACATTAAATTTGGTGTCAGTGCTATTTCTTTTATTGAAAGACGCAAGTCTCCGAAGGCTCAGGTCAAAAAATCAACAGATGGTG